>NW_010559180.1:3962-4539 GCF_000687285.1 Phaethon lepturus | reverse complement strand
GAGAGGCGGCACAGCGAGGGTACAGGAAAAAACGCCCCGTCTGAGGGCCGAAGATGGCGGAGGCCTCAGAAAACAGGATGGAAATGAAGTCAGTTTATCTGCTTCAGCCACCAGCAGCAGGGCAGCTCGCTTCCTTCCAGTCTTGCCAGTTCTTGCCCATACTAGCAGCGCGGAAGGGTTGTGACATTGATTTATTTAACTCCGACGTTGAATAATGGATCACACCCAAACCATGCTTCTGTGGTGAGACAGTTGGTTGCACCTTTGGTGCCTGTTTCCTCTGACCACGCCGAGTCCCGTCTCGTACCTCCCACCCTTAACAGAGCTTTTCCTCCCCAACCACTGCCCCCACCGTCGCCTACTAGCAGCGCGGAAGGGTTGTGACATTGATTTATTTAACTCCGACGTTGAATAATGGATCACACCCAAACCATGCTTCTGTGGTGAGACAGTTGGTTGCACCTTTGGTGCCTGTTTCCTCTGACCACGCCGAGTCCCGTCTCGTACCTCCCACCCTTAACAGAGCTTTTCCTCCCCAACCACTGCCCCCACCGTCGCCTGCAGCAGGGCCCGGAGC
>NW_010559180.1:0-3940 GCF_000687285.1 Phaethon lepturus | reverse complement strand
TCGGGGAGAGACGGGGCAGCGCTTCCCTCCCTATTTGGGTCTTTTTGGCAGCGAGGAAACCCGGCTCCGCAGAGGATGACCAGGCGAGGGCAGAGAATAGCTTCGTCTTTGGAGTTTTAAACAGATTTGTGTGTCCTGCAAAGCTGGAAGGCAGCACAGGACCTGAGCCTGCCCAAGTCCCGCGTTACAAAGATGTAGGAAGATCTGAGCCCTCTCCGGCGGATGAAGGTTTGGGCTCTTAAGCAGGGAATGCTCTTCGCTATTTTGCTAAACGTTCTCTCAAGTGTGGGCTGGGAAAACCTGCACCTTAAGCATACAGAACAGGCAAGGGACACGGTGGATTTTATTCAGATTTATTGAAGCAGCTCCAGGCCGAGTAATAAACACACACAACTGCTCTATAAAAAAAAGAAATAAATGTACAGAACCAGCCCGGGGGTAAGGTACTGTCGCATGTTAAGACGCTTAACCTTATATCTTAAGACACTAACCATGCCTCTGGTGCTGCCTGCATTCCAAGTCACGGCAGCCAGCAGCGCAGTCCAGAGCCCGCTGCCAGTTACTTAAGAGCTTCTTTTGTCCATTCTAGTAAATATTACTTAAACAAAATATTGAATGAAAGAAGTAAAAAATATTCCTCTGGTTCCTGCTCCGAGATCACGCGAGTTAGGAGAAAGCTTTTGCCGTCTCGAGGGACAGCGCAAGCCGCCGGCCCAAGGAGGTCCCTCCGCGCTTGTCACCTCCCTGGCCTGAACGAAGGGGATGTACGGAAGCGGATCAAAGCCAAAGCTGCGTTACCTTCAGCCCTGCTGACGAGACCCAGGAGCGTTCACAGACTTGCTAGGAGCACCTCCTCCCACCGCCCGTGTCTTCTGCCTGGATCCTCGGTGAAGGATGGCAAAACCGGGTGCGAAGCCTGTGGTGCAGAAGAGTAGTGTGAGACCAGTGTGCACGCAGCAAACCTGACGCCGCTCCCCGGGCCTCAAAACCTCAAACGCGGCTATCGTGGAGTGACGGCTGCCGATTTCCCTCTGCATCCTGGAATTTTCTATAGGTGTCGCAGGACCTTTTATTACGAGTTTGTTTGGGTGGTACAGCTCTCGCAAGGGGAAAAAGGAAAAAAACCTGCGGGGATCTGTGATTCACTGGCACCTTTTCTGCCAAGAGCCTTTAGAAAGGTTTAATTCCAGTTGCAAATTTTTAAAAAGGTAATCGCTGCGTGGCAGGAAAGAAATGGCACAAAAGGGACACCAGAGAATAATCAGAAGCAGAGAAACCCTGTGTTTATATGTAGACAGGGCTTGTCTTACAAATGCAATTACCAACCATTCTGGGACTAAATCCCAGCTATAATCTTGTTCTGGCACCCGCTCGCAGCCCTCACGTCCCACAAGACGTTTGGGTGCCACTACCAGATTAACCGTGGCACCAGGAGGAGGCGGCTGCGCTAAAAGCAGCAGCCGGTCCCCCGCGGCACCGCACGGTCTCCCCCAGCTCCCGCAGACGGGCTGCCTGTTCATATAATGATCGACTCGACGAGCCTTCTGTACCAGGGACGACACCCAATCCTCCTCGCTGACAGCATTCCCCAAAATCCTTGCATAGGCCAAGACTCAGTGGAAGGGCTAGGATGCCAGGTTTAGGGTCTTGTTATTTATACTAATCTTCTCCCCGCAGCGTTTCGGCACCTAAAGAGACATTCTGTCTCCTGCAGGGTTTTAGAGCCCAAACTACCAGCCTGGAAGCGTCCGGAGCTGATGTTTGCACAAGGGTAGGACAGCTCCAGTCCGGATCCACGGGCATCTGCCCCTCGGGGCTTAACCCTGGTGCAGCGCAAAGTTCTACAGAGGAGCTCTGGGTTGATCCGCAACCATTTACCTTCCAGGTTCTTCGCCACACCGTGACTCAGGCAGACAGGTACTTCCAGGTGCTGACGAAGGCGGTGGGGATGAGGGAGTAAGGCACTGTCGTGACGCTGCTCCAGGTGTCGGACGATGGGTCGTAACAGTCCAGCGTTTTGCAGCGCTGAGCCCCACAGTAGCCCCCCACCACGTACAGTCTGTTACCCGACGTAACGGCCCGGCAGCTGATGCGCTTAGCGGTGACGTCCCCGAATTTGGACCACTGGTAGGTGTCGCTGTGGAAGCGGTAAGCGGAGCTGGCGGAGAACTCCGTGTCCCCCCCGATGACGATGATGTGGCTGCCCACCACGGCGGCGGCCGTGTGCCGCCAGGGCTGGGGGCAGCTGGCGGGCACCGTCCAGCGGTTCTGGCAGGGGTCGAAGCACTGCACCTTGGGCAGCTTCTCCTGGTTGGCGCTGGTGCCACCGAAAACAAACAGCTTCATCTTGGCTCCCACCACGGCGGCGTTGCTTACACCTTCTCGGAGAGGAGCCACCAAGGACCATTTGTCCAGCTGCGGGTCGTAGTGTTCGACTTGCTTGAGAGAGACGGAGGGAGAGGCCGGGAAGGCGCCGCTCACTGCTGTGTGACCCCCCACCACGTACAGACAGTGGTCCAGCTCAGCGGAGCCGTGGCCGAACCGCGCCACCAGCATGGGAGCGGCTTTCGCCCACTCGTCGTGGAGGGTGTCGTAAACCCAGACGTCTTTGGAAGCGCCGGGTCGTAGTGTTCGACTTGCTTGAGAGAGACGGAGGGAGAGGCCGGGAAGGCGCCGCTCACTGCTGTGTGACCCCCCACCACGTACAGACAGTGGTCCAGCTCAGCGGAGCCGTGGCCGAACCGCGCCACCAGCATGGGAGCGGCTTTCGCCCACTCGTCGTGGAGGGTGTCGTAAACCCAGACGTCTTTGGAAGCGCCGTTCTCGGAGCCTTTGCCACCGGTGATGTACACTTTGCACCCGATGGCGCAGGCACTGCACTCTTTACGAGGGCTGGGGATGTCAGCACGCGGAATGATCTCGCTGGTTTTATGATCCAGCATGTAAATCTTGTCGCACATGAAGGTTTGGCCACCGAGCAGCAGCAGGGCCTGGCTGACCTTGCGGGGTCGGGCACAGCACCCTGTCACCAGCCCATCGTTTTGCAGGATCTTCATTTTGCACCGTACGGCGTCGGCCACGATCTCCTCCCCCAGCTTGTGGCTGGTCACCAGCTTCTCGCAGGCCACTTGCTTCCGCAGGTAGGACTCGGGCAGAAGGGCCAGGCGGACGGAGCGCAGCAACTCCGGCAGAACTTCATGGCGTCGGGGCAAATCGTACCGGATCCAACCTATAACAGCTTCGTAGACCAACGTCTCATCCTCTACCTCCAGCTCCTCGCTCTCCACCAGCTCCAGCAGCTTGTCTTTGGGCAGTCGGAGGAAGTCTTCGGTCTTGCAGAGCGAGGTGAAGTTGGCCAACGCCATCCTCCAGGACAGCTCCAAGAGCCGCTCGCAGCAGTGGGCATCGGACAGCAGCAGCATGTTCAAGCAGTTCCCAGGGTAGAGATTCTTCTCCAGAAAGTCGGCCGAAGCATCCCGAATGTCCTGAAACTGCAACATGTCCCCGGCCTCCAGCAAGGACTCCGCGTTCTCCTCGTTAATCAGCACCCGGGCCGAGTATGCGTAGTCCAGCAGCAGCTCCAGCACCTCGGGATGGAGGGAGTCGTGGAAGTTGACCTCGGCGTCCCTGCTCTCTTTCAGGCCCCCGCTGAACATGGCGTCGAAGTAGCGGCTGCAGGAGGCCAGGACGGCCCGGTGGCAGTGGAAGGCCCGGTTCCCCGCTCGCAGCACCACGTCGGTGAAGAGGTGCCGCTTGCGGAGCAGGTTGAGGTGGGTGAGGAGGCTGTCGGCGTGGCCCGGCTTGTGGAAGAGGTGGATGTTCATGGAACCGGAGCTGGAGCGGGATTTTCGGTTCTCGTGGCTGCTGACGGACATGGTGGCGGGGCTGCTCCGCACGGGAAAACCGGAGAGGCGGCAGGAAAGCCCGGCAGCGCGGTCCC
>NW_010559179.1:439-5292 GCF_000687285.1 Phaethon lepturus | reverse complement strand
TTTCCAACCTAGTGATTCTGTGTGATTCTATTGGGCTTCTCAGTTGCCCATTATAGGATATAGACATAGTGTATGAAAGACCTCCTAAACAACTAAGTAGCAACCAAGCTATACTGCTTACAAGAGACTGTCAGAAGTCTTGTCTTGTATCACTTAGTGTTTTTAATTTAGGCTCTGGATTCTTGAGAATGGTTGGAGAAGCTCGGCTTTCAAAATCAAAAGTCCCCAGACCTTGCCAGAGATGGCCTCCTCAAGGATGTAAAAATTGCGGTGTGCTGGAGAACAAAGTGTGCGTTGGGCCAGACATTTGTATTGACACAGAGGGGTGGTGGAGCAAAGACAACCTGAGTAACCGGTTACTTATGCATCTACACCATACCTGGAAATCAGCCATCTGGTGGCTAGAGAAAAAAAAGGCTTTTAAACTCAGGAAACAAAACATCTTCCAAAGATATCTCCTTACCCTCACCCTTACCCAAACCAGCACGAGAGGGGTGATGGTTGCCACAGCGCTCTCTTCACAGTGAGGCAGGCAGACAATGACTATGAAAAAATTCCTCTTCAAGTATATTTGTGCCTTTCAGCAGCAAGTTAGCAGGACAATCATGTCTTCCACTTTGGTGGTTATTTTGGAATATTTTTAGTTACCATACTGATCTACTAAACATGCTTAAAGTGTCAATTAGAGGCACAAAAGAAATCATGTTTTCTTCAGAAACCATGATTTCAACTAATTTAAGTGAACAACTGCTATTAAGCATTATACAAATAGATCTTGCTGGGAAAGCTTTTCATACAACTTCCCTTGTTGCAACTTCAGCCTCCTGAATTGGTTTGGTTTTGCTGCTAAGGGTTCCTTAACATGGGCAAGATGCCCCGAGCAAGGCCAACCTTTGTTCCAGACCCCTCATTTTCAGCAGGGACAGAGGCTTCAGTGATACCACTTGTAGTGCATCTGATAGGAGATGAGTAGCAGTCTGTCTGACTCATTTCCCTGCACATTGGAAAAGATAGGCGATAAAGCAAGTATTACAAATAGTCATTGTGCTGTTTAACGAGATTCAGGTCATCTGGAATTGGAAGCCACAAACCCCAAATGATTTTTCCTGCCCACTGACTGGGCAGAATTTGGCACTACTTCCCTCACCCCTGTTGTTCTTATAACTAGCAGGCTTCCTAACCAAAAGCATCTGCCAAGATTGTCCTTGATGTAATTCCAGCAACTTCACCAGAAGAATATTTAGCTCTGTCCTTAATCACCCTCATTCATTTTTTGACTTTCCAGAATCCTTCCATGAACAGTGATTTGCCTTCGATTCCTGGGACGCCAAACCAAGCCTCCTCTGTGGTCGGACAAGCAATTCCAAGGTCAGAGCAGCGGGAAGGCAGATAGTGTCAGTTCTGCATGCCAGTTGTGGCTGCTGCCTTAGGCCTTAGCTCACCAGCCCCTACAGTAAGTATGACTGAACAGCTCACCCTTCTCATTCATTGCTCCACAATTGCTTCCAACTCCATGGACCATGGTTACCAAGCAATAGCTCCATTGCTCATTTTACATCATCATATGACAAGAACATAGTTTTCCAGGTAAGCATTTTTCCAAATACAAAGCTCTTGAAATTACATTTACAGAAAGGCAAAGGCTAAAGAGGAAGAAAAGGAAAGTTGTATCAATGAAATGCATTTGGTACAAAACTCGGTAAAAGACTGCTCACTGGCTGGCTCCTGGTGCAGTTCATGATTGTGGTACTTTCTAGTCATAGTTGCTCTCTAGAAGAAGTATAAAAATCCATCAAAGCTGGTTTTAGAAGTAACTTGTGCTTTGTAGCTTCAATAGACATCTTTGATCCTATGACCTTGTAGATGTCTACAAATAAAGCAGCAGATGTAGATTTCTTTTTAAGGCAGGCTCTATTTCTCAGAGCATACAACGCTCTACTTTTACTAACTTTATGGATACTGATGCTACCTGTAAGGATGGATGGCAAACGTTGCAGCTGTTGGCTAGGTGCTACTTGATGCTGACAGCCCAGGGTGTTAGCGGAGGCAACACTCTTGTCTTCCCATGTGCAGTATGCAGCCTACACTTCTACAGGGGAGGCTGCACCTCTTCTCTCAAGTAAAGCTATCCCTGACACTTGGTTGTCTCTCCAGCTGAAAACCTTACAAAGTAGTTTGTAACATGCTGTAATACCCCTAAATCTCTTACTACCATTTGCACTGTCATGAGGCAAAGGCTAGACATAACATTTTGTGGCTTGTGCTCCTTGCTTCCCCACTTAGCCTTGCAAAAAGTATACTTTCAAGGGAACAAGCACTTAAAAGGATGAAAAATGTTTGTCTCTGAACACCTTCTCTCCAGCCAGAACTCCAGAGCAAGAGAATACCTGAGGGTATCATACTTCCAAATTCTGTAAAGGTTATCAGGTCTATAGCTATTTTTCCAAATTATATCCTGCATTAAAACTAGATTAATTATTGTTACAGCAGAAAATGGAAGGCTGGATGGTTTTTCAGGAAAAATATGTGTTTTAATCAAATTGAAGGCATCTCAGTGTTATGTTACTTATACCCACTTACATGAAAAACGTAATTGCTACTAGACAAACCTGAAAATTGTAGCTCAAACTAATTTGACAGAACACTAACGCATGATTGAAAAGTGATTTTCACAGAGACTTTTGAAAGCTTGCAGCAGGAAACTTTGGATGGATATACAAAAAAAACAATGTTACATGGGTTTTCTATAGAAGAGGAATTTACTGATGTGGAGTATCTTCTATCCTTAAAATTACTAGCAAGCCAATTTTACTTCTTGATAGCAAAAAAAAAAAGTCCTCCAGAATTAGAGTTTTATCTGTACTGCAAGAATCTTGATTGGTCATCCAAAGCACTGATCGCATCTATTAGCAGATGCAATGTCTTGAAAGAGCTCCATCTATTCTACTAGACAACCATGGTGAAATACAGTCCCAGTCTTCTTGTTGCAGCTCTAGCCTCAGCATATTACCTGCAATTTCTCTCAAAACAATGTACTAAGTTCCTTGTCATGCACATGCAATCCTGGTTTAGCTCCACTGTCATAGCATTAAAAACAAAAGATTTTGAGAATAAGACATAAAGTACCCTGAGGGAAGAGGTCTTGGATTTCAGTTGCGCTGTAAAGTCTGAGTCTCCCCTATATGCCTTCCTTTCTCTTTTTCATGAAAGCTGTGCAGTTTTCTCTAATGGGAAAACTGTATGTAGAAATGAAGTAGTGTTGAAACACTAAAAAAGCTAAATGAAACTAATGTAATTTGGGTAAGGAAAATCTCTCTGGCTTCTGTTTTGGCAGAATCAATAGAAGAAATCTGAAAACAAACTTAGGGGCAAAAAACAGTTTCTTGGGCTGCGAGACATTCTCGTAATACAGAAATAGTATCACGTATTTCAGGACTTCACCAAAGTCATTAAAAGAACGAAGATTCAATGGTAGTCTATGATATAGAAGAATCATGCTCAGTTCCCTTCACTATTGAATAGCAATCCAGGATTTAAAAAAGTTCTCATTTAAAGGAGCGTTGAAAAGCACTCAAACACTTGGAGACAATGATAACAGCAGTTGTGCATCTCAAATATGGCTCTGAAGAGAAGGAATTTGAGATTTATTTTGACTAGGTTTCCTTATGCTTCAGAATTAATTACAATATGTAGTTTTAGATATTACAGAAATATTTGATTGGTTTTCACCAAGAGATACCAACCTCATGCTTTTTTTTGTGGAATCCCATTCCTGGGTTCTTCCCACCTCCACAAAACAAGAGCAGTACATGTCTAGACATGTTTCCAAGAGAGCCTGGCCAAGCCTCTGTTGGTCCTTGAGGGATTTTAACACCGTGTTAACTGCACTGTGCAGCACCAGTGCTGACACGGAAGAGATGTCACTCAGTCATGAAAACAAGCCAAATACACTTTCATCAGTTCTGAAAGAAGAATAAGCCATTGTGCTCATCAAAAGCAGGTGGCAACCATCAGGCCTGCATTTAATTCTAAAGACCAGTTTTCAAATAGGCTTCAGTTTTGCCATCTACATAATCCACAGTATCCTTAATACTGACTTATTTGTAAAGAGGCAAAAAAACCACAAGCCACTCCACCAAACCCTATTACGGCATGGATTGTCCTGCTTGTTCCTTACTGCCTGTAGCAGAAAATTCATCTAGGACAAAGTAACAGAGCAAAAATGTAATGAAGATTCAACTCTTGGATAGAAATCGCAGAAGCTACAGGTTAGTACCATTAGGTCAGGACAACTCAGCTGTTAGCAACGCTTGGTAAAGACTCTTCTTACATGACAAATTGTACAAAGATTCAGACCTTTTCCTCCTTAATCTTCCAGTGACACAAGCCTCACTGTCAGAAATCATGGGTACACTGGCATCTGATAGTTGCTTGCTGCATGCTGGTTTTCTTTTCAGTTGAAGATACTAAAAAAAAGTGAAGGTGTTCAGCTCATGTAGCCAAATACGACAGCACATAACATTCTTAGGATCATGAATTAGGATCATAAAGATGTAGGTAAAGCAGAAAGCTCCTCTTCAATTTTCAACCATGCCATATCCTATTCTTCAGTGAGGGCTGGAAACTCACACAACTCTGGACAGAACAAGGTCTCCAAAAATGCAGAAATTTTGGCTGTCAGCTGATGAACAAGAACTCCATGCTGCGTGGAATGAGCTGCATGGCTCAAAATACACAAAATACTTTAGGTAAGCCAATCCAAGAACAGCAAGAACTGTCCTTGTATATATTTGCAACACATCTTAACTGTCATGGTCACCCAAATAATCCACTGAGTGGGACCATACCCCCCC
>NW_010559179.1:0-304 GCF_000687285.1 Phaethon lepturus | reverse complement strand
ACTCTACCATCCTACCAGGACAACGTCAAGGCTTATTGTTCACTGGATAGACCACATATCTTCAATCACAGGCAGCATTTGGTCCTCCTCCGATGCATCAGGTCGTCTTCCACCAGCAACTGTGAACACTGCCATTTCTCAGCAAATTTCAGAGGAGCAAAACATTTACTTTCTGGGCTGGGTGGTCATATTGCTTACCATGATGGCACACTGAAGTTGCAAGCTGGGCATTGAACTTCCTTATGAACTTCCTTACATAATTCAACTCCAGTAACACCATAAAGGAGGCAGAATCAACTTTCAA
>NW_010559178.1:0-1052 GCF_000687285.1 Phaethon lepturus | reverse complement strand
TCCAGGAGAATGCTGTGGGAGACGCTGTCACTGGAGCCGAGAGCACTCACAAGCAGGGGTCCGACAAAACCGGGAACGCTGAAAGCTCCCCGCCGACCCCTTCGGAGCCAGCGCGAGCGGCTGAGTTACGACCCGGAAAGGTGCAAGGGCTCAGGGCGCGCGGGAGAGCTGGGCTGCAGCGCCGAAATTCCTAGAGCTTAATCACAGCGGGACCGAGGAAAGGAGGGTGAGGCTCCTCTTTCAAAGCAGAAAGAGCCGGAGGAAGAACCATGTGCTTTTAGCTGCCCAGCGTCGAGGGGCTCGGGGGAGGTGGAAATTCAAGCAAGCTCCGTGCTTTCGGCTGAATTTCGTTTGGACGCTCAACGCTCAAAAATCGGGGTCCAGCTTCCAAATGTCAGATTTCGAAGACAAACAGGCTTGGGCTTCGGGTCTGGATTTCGCATTTCAAGCGTCCCCGGGGTTTGAAATTTGGAGGTTTTTGGATCTGAATTTTGGACTGATGCCACGCTCCATTTTAAAGCCGCCATCTCAATTAGTTTTTACATTAAATTATCGTAACAGGCCGAGGCAAGTTACTGTAACGTGTGTCAGCATGAGGGGCGCGGGTGAGGAAACCCACGTACCTTGTGATAAATACAGACGGATGGCACAGGGTATGGATGTGCCAATGCACCGGGCATATATTTAATTAGGTCTGCAACTGAGGGCACGCATCTCTTACAAACTCTTTTGTTGTTACAGACCCCCCAAAAAAAGTCCATAAAAACTTTAAAAAAAAAAAAAGAAAGAAACCAGAAGGGGCAATAGCAGAGAGCTGCTGGGAACGGATCTGTCTCCAAGGAACAGCGAACGGGCATCGCTGCTCTCCGCGCTGGAGCTTTTTGGTGACACCAGAGACAGACACATCCCAAAAGGGACACGGCGCATCCGTCTCAGACCAACCTGACAAGGTCAAGAGCTGCGAAGTTGAAAATCCCTCCTCCTCCCGGCCGTCCCCGCGGCAGGCAGAGGGGCTACGGGGGGCGAGCGGCGGGGCTCAGCCCCGCTCCGAC
>NW_010559177.1:5421-6068 GCF_000687285.1 Phaethon lepturus | reverse complement strand
AGGTGCGGCTGGGACGCGGGAGACTTCTTGGCAAGGTTTGATCCGCCCCTCCTGCGGGCTAAGCTGGCGAAACCGTAAGCAGCGCTGGTGGAACGCACCGGGAGCTGGGTGAGGCACGCCGGGACGACTGGTCCGTGACTCGGTGGGCGTTAGCGCGGGCGAGGTTGCAGTGTGCATGCAAAACCTTTTGGGCAAACTCAGAAACACCCTGGATTTTCTGAATAACAATGTTATCAACTGTACCTCCGCCGGGCTTCCTGTCCTGATATCTCTCGCTTAAGCCTAATTAAGCAGACATTCATTAGATCACGGTAGTGTTTGACTGACTCTAAAAATATGATAGCAACCTTCCGTTTTTCCCACAGTACTACATGAAAGCTGTTTCCCAATGTTTGTCATTTTCAAATCGCAAATTCCCCGCAAAATCATAGAATTGCTGCCATCGACTTCTATGGAAACCCAATTAAATACGTACAAGACACAATTACGCTGGGCGTTTAAGAACCCAATACACACAAAAGTTCGCGTAAGTTAAAAAAAATGCATATCAAATCACTCAATGCATCGATGAGTACTCAGCGCCCATGAACAGTTCCCTCGCTCTACTCCCCGTGACGAGAGCAAGCAGACCACGGCGGGGCAGGCAG
>NW_010559177.1:385-5390 GCF_000687285.1 Phaethon lepturus | reverse complement strand
GTTGGACAGGCCAGCCACAAGTGCCCTACGCTATGATACACACGCGCCGTTAAGCTCTGTGCCAGCACCGTATGTATTTTGAGCTGTAAAACACAGGTACGGAAAAGGCTTGTATTGCAGGAGCCAGTTACAATCCTTTTGCTGACCTAATTAGGTCTTTCACAGCATTTCCCTTCCGCGGGGAGGCTGCGCAGGCTGGGGCTAGACCTAAACCCTGGGAAAGGACCGGTCTGCGACACTTTTTTACTCTGGGACATACTAGGCAATTATTCAGAGGCAGGTACAGTGTCACGGTCCCCAAACACGGTGCTGTTCTGCCCAGCAATAATGATTCTTTTAAAAAATGGGGCAACCTTGAAAGTACCCAAAACTGTACATCTTCTATCACACTGGCTGCGATTACAGTGAATTGAAAAAGACGAAGGAAAGCATCCAAAGCGCTTCTGCTGGCAACGTCCCGATACGCCATCCCTGCACAGGGGAGCTGAAGACAAATTCCCCAACAACAAAACCTGGAGCCGTTTTTCTGCAGAGCTTCCCAGGCTAAGGAGAGGATCCTTCTAAGAGGAGAGAAGACTCGACTTGCCCATTTAACCAAACGTTAATCCCTGTGCTCCCACCAAGCCACACGAAGTCCCCCGCTCGTATCCAATGAACCGACACACTGCACTAACAAAACCCACAAGTTCAGAGCACAATCTCATCAGAAACACACCGATGAGTGCGTCGGGACCCAGCTCCTGACGGCTGACCCTCCACGTCAAGCCGGAGAGCAATGCTTTGCCTCTGCTCTTCGTAGCACGCAGCAGATGCTTCCTCACTGTTTAGAAGTTGTTCAAAATTCACACTTCTGACCCAAGACCCACCAGATGGAGGTTTCTAGCTGGAGAGGGGCTGTGGGTACTGAGGCACTGAATTCTCCCAGACACTGGGATACTCTTTGTCTGTCTGAGACTTAATTACCTTCCATTGTGGTGCACCATGATTATATGAACAGAAATGCACAGACATAGCTATGTAAGGCTTTAAAAGGTGACAATATTTTAAGGCAAAAAAAGCCTTTTAATAACATTTTTAAGCACAGCGTGGCTGAGATTCCAGGCCGTCGTAAGAAAGCAAGGATCCTCTTTTAGCAGAGGCTGTAAAGGGCATCATGTCAGACAGAATTTTGTTATCTTTGTAGCCGTCAGCCTTCTAAAATCAGCGCGAGCAGATGGTATGGAAAGCGGGTATAAAACAAGGGCTTGCTAGAGGGTCTGCAGGTGGAGGGGGAGGAAAGAAGCCACAGAGTATTTGGACCCCCCGGGGGTTTTGCCCCCCAGGGCTGTCTCTGGTTAGAGGTGCTGGGGGTGCCGGAGCTGAGAGCGGCTCGTGGCGGAGGGTGGGAGCACGCTGCCTCCCGCGCCCCGAGCCGTTTCCAAGTCTCGCCCACTCAGGGGCATAATTATGACGACTTTGGAAATCATTCCTCTCTGCCCGTCTCCATGCATAATTTCAAATAAGCCTCCCAGGCAACCAGCAAGAAGAGCTCCATGGAAAACAGTGGCAAGCTTTGAAGTTCGAGCCTCTGTTCTGCTTCCAGAAAGATTTTGATTTAATGATAGAAGCCTACCCTGCCAGGAGAGAAATCTCATAACGGAAAGCAAGCTATCTGGGTACAAATATAACCCGACTGCAGTGCAGAGCAGTCCCCGGCGAACAGGCGGGACTTTGGGTCGAGCCCAAGTGAACCTGCGTGGGCTTCAGCCCTCAGGCTGCACCCTGGAGCTAGAAAGTCTACTTCTGTCTCATTTTCCATAGCCTTAAGGGTAGTAAAGATAGCACCAGCCTGAGCACAGCCAACTCTGTGTCTTGAGAACGCTTCGTATTCCTGCTCGGAGCCATCCCATACAACACGGGCGTACATCGAAGGGCGCGTGCGCGCTCACCTGTAGCCGGCAGGTTGTCCTGGCTGAAGACCCACTGCTGTTCCTTGCCTGCGGAACGAGGCGAGGTGTCGTGCGCGGGTTGCACTGCAGCAGCAAAGTGTGTCTTTTCCCACTTGCGCCAAGTTTTGCGCTAGAGTTGGTCGCTCGCAGTGACCGAACGGGTCTCCCTAGGAGGGGATACGTCTGGTGTTGCAGAAGGTGGATTTGGATTTTGTGGTTTCAAGAGGGGAACACAGTGTAAATGATCATCTTTCGAAGTTTTACCCAACTGCGGGTGCCAAGGTGAACACCTGGCCCTGGGCTTTTACAAGCATTGCAGGTGGATCTCTTGGACTTCCCCATGAGTCCATACCGAGAAGAACATCAGAATGACACCGGCTCGTACTTGCACCTGTAAGAAAACTCTCCTACAAAACTACAGGGAAAAATCCTGTCTGTGGGATCGTATGACGCAAAAGATAAGAAGAGAGAAAGTTTGTTTCTCGCAGCCTGCGGAATGAAATTAATTTTCATATCCTTGAATTAAGATCTTAGCCAGGCTCTACTCAAAGACTGAACCTGTCATCAACCAAAGTGTTACCTAAGTTGTGTGAAACACAGGTTGATGCCAGCAGTTGTGCAGCAGTCAGCCTGACCTGGAAGCGTTAACGTGCAGTCTTATTCCTTTCTCAGGACTGCATGTGTGCGCCTCAGTTATTCAGAATGTGGAATGCCTATAACATGTCAGCAAACCATTTAATACTTTTTATTACTGCTTCAGTACCTATAAATTCCATTTGGTAACATCGATTATATTAATATAAACACCCTCAGTTTGCTCATTATAATTAAAGCAACTCCTAAACAACTAACTTAAGAAGAAAATGCCTTTCTTATCCGAAGTAAAGCAGAGCTTGTTTTTTGCCTCTCCCTAGGCATTCGGTCACTTTATTAAGCCATAGCAAAGTACACAAGGCTAATTACGAAAGCAATAGTTCTGAGAGGAACAGCTTTCCACTAATTTAAAACACACTGAGCAATCAGAATCAACAGAGAGTTCGCCTCTTGTAAGGACATTTTGCAGCCTCCACCAGGTAGATCTCTACAAAAGGTGTTAAATGGGCGGGTTTGGTAGTCGTTGGCCACTCATGGCTTTAACTGAGAGCAGGGTTTGACCCCATGACTATTTAGATAGTATGTTAAGGGAGGCTTTCCAACTCCCCTTCTAGGGGACAGTTTGGGACCATTATCTTTACTTAAAGAACTATTATGAAGGAAACAAAAAGCGCTGGTGGAAGTTGCAGTGTCCAAACCAAGCAAGGGTTAGCCAGGCTTTGGGTACATTTTCAGGACTGTCATTAATTCTTCAGCTCATCTCAGTCTTGCTTCACCTTACGCTGGGACTGGAACTGGGCTTATCAACTCATTTTTAAACTGCATTTGCAGAGGTGAGACCACCAGTTCGTTTTGTCTCTGAAGCCAGATTTGAATTGCAGAATCCAGAGACAAAAGGCTGGTGCTCCAGTGCACAGTATCCCTCAAAAAGACCTACACTCCCCTTTTCCCATACACAAAATCATTTTTCACACTCTACGACTTCCTGGTTGGGCTAGTCTTGTCTCTTATCTGGGTTTCCAAAACCTTCACCCTACCCAAAGTCCCAGCGACCACAGGCTTGCTGAGGAGCTACTCACAGATTACAGGGCAACTGAACATGAACAAAGCCAAGAAAATTAAGCCAGGTCTTTCCTTCCGCTTGCATGGATTTTGGCATCATTAGAGCAAATCCCCAGATGATGCAGGGGAAAAAAAAATAATATCAGTGTTCTTCACCTGAGCATCGGTACCTCTTCATTTTAATGGCAATTGAAGGCGAAGCTGTCTGTCAGATCACTGCTTTATAAAGGAATTCTTTAATAGGTGCTCTCACAGCCCTTGTGCAGAGCCCGCTAGCTGGGACAGCCCGGGACACGGCAAGGCGAGGACAAACCCCTCGGCACGAGGACTTGGCGCCGAGGCACGCAGCGGGCGAGGACCCCCGTTCTCCCCCGCAGAGCCCTGCCGGCCCCTCCGCACCCCTCCCTGTCGCCCTTCCGAAGCCCCCCAGCCTTTTCCGGGCGACTGGGAGAAACCGGGGTCTCGCCAGGTTTATGACGGTGACGAGCTCCGCGGCTGTTGGGGCTGTGCGCCCGCTTCCCCGCGCGCATGGCTCGGGTGCGCATCGCAACGCTGGTTCGGGCCAGCGGCGTGGACCAGCATCACAGCTTTCACGCTCAGCTGTACCCACCTTCCGTCAGCCGAGACTGGAAAGCTCCTTTAACCCATTTTGGGGGCAATAATAGCCTAAGAAACTGAGAAACTACTGCAAATGGGCATCACCCAGCTGGTTTACATGAGCTGCCAGAAACTGGCTGGGAAGAAAACTCTGCTCCCAATTCCCCACTTTTTCCCCCGTGCACATTGCGTGCATCTGTAATTGCATTTGAGATGTGCCAGTGTAAAACCCACTTCCCTTATCTTTAAAGATATATCTTCCAGTTCATGCTTGTGGTGCTGATATTTATCTTAAATAACGTCAGCAAAATGAACCCACCATGACTTTTATTTTTCAGATACAATGTTCTTGTCAGCAACAGAGGGCTTAAGTGTTCTTTTCTTTCACAGCTATTAGGTTGGAACAAGTTTTATAAGCGTAAATAACCTTCCCCATAGCATAATGAAAGACCTTATTATAGCCTGGGATTAATTTTTCTAATCTATTTACAAGCAAAAAGGTCAAACTCGAATTTGACACTGAGGAAGGGAAGCACGACTCATTATCTCCAGAAAGACTCAAGAAAATGGATGAGCATATACATACGATAGTTCTGGAACTTGAATCCGTGTCCTAGCTTCTAATTAAAAATTATCCAGCAAAGAGCGTTGGAAATGTCGCTAGCTACAGGAAAAACGAAATTCCTAATTACTAAGCAAAAATGTTTTCATCGCAACAATTTATTTATTTTAAAAATTCATCTTAACGGCTCAAAAATGTCCTCCTCCACATAAAAACTCTGCATTACCCTCTTATTCCCGAAGGATGAGCAGGACGTCAGCAG
>NW_010559177.1:0-245 GCF_000687285.1 Phaethon lepturus | reverse complement strand
GTGGTGGGAGGGGGGTGGTTTCCCCCCCCCCCTGCCACACGTGGCTCTGCTCTTCCTGAGGCTGTGCCTCCCTCTCCAGGCGGCCCAGGAGCTGTAATTGCTGCTGGTTGTCATTTCATCAAACCTCGCTCCAAGCAAGAGTTAACGGCCGTGGCTTTAGGCAGCCGGCGGCGTCTGCTGGGCAGCCCGCGGGGCGGCCGCGAGCGCGGCTCGATTCCGTCACGGGTAACGACGCGGCCAACGAC
>NW_010559176.1:1462-1727 GCF_000687285.1 Phaethon lepturus | reverse complement strand
CGGCACGCGGCGGCGCAGGTCGAGGTCCTGCCGCGTGAGTGCCAGGAGCTATTTCTAGGCAAGCCCCGGCCGCTGCCGAGCGGGATGGGAGGGAAGGAGCCTCTCACATGATGCTGAAGATGCAATGGGAAGACATGGTCTCTGGTTTCAGCTTTCTATTCCCAGCCCGTTATTCACCAGTCGAAGATGCCATCTGCCCCGCCGGGCAGCCGCGGGGAGCTGGGGCCAGATCCGTGGCTGGAGGGCGGGCCGGAGAGGTTCCAAA
>NW_010559176.1:781-1451 GCF_000687285.1 Phaethon lepturus | reverse complement strand
ATTTAGGCACCCTCGTCCTGCCGGGAAGCAGGCGGAGGTTACAGTTCCTGCCCAGCCGAAAATCCCCCTCGGCTTTGCCTCTCTCCCCTGCCACTATCTGGTCGCCGGGATGTCAAACCCAAGCGGATGCAGCGGTGCCTGGGATGCCCAAGTAGCACTGCATGGGAGAAGGCAGCAGGATCTGCATAAATACAGAGGCAGAGCCAAACAACGGCTGAATCTTTCTCCAAAATCCAGATTGAAGGAGTGTCTGGGGTTAATGCAACAGTTTACTCCATTTTGGCTTTTTAAAAATTATTCCAGCTTATGATTTTTGAAGTGCACCTCGGCTTTCCTTAGCCCTATTTTACTCCCACATCAGCACGCACCCCACGTGCTCCACAACCCACCCTTTTGTGCTCGTCTCAAAAGCAATGTTAGGAGGAGGTCAAACCTCCTTGAAAGGCCTGGTTTTTAAGTGTTCTCCACCACCCGAAAAAAAGAAAGATTCGGTCAAAATTGAGATGTTCCCACAGAAATTGGTATTTCCCGATGGAAAAACATTCCATCAGCAAAACGCTGACCCGCTCTGGTTACAGCCTGGTCATGGCGATGAGGCAACGCAGCTGGGAAAGGAATTAAAAGGGAGCTGGAGAGCTGCGCGGCTTCCCCGCATCCCGCGGCCCCGGCT
>NW_010559176.1:507-768 GCF_000687285.1 Phaethon lepturus | reverse complement strand
GCCCCGGAGGGGAAGCCGAAAGCAAGGCCCCGGCTTCTCCCCGGTAGCGGGATGCGGATCGGCCGGGAAGAGCTGAGCTGTCAGCACAGCACCCAGCCAGCAGCACCCTGGGATCCCGGCACCGGCGGCTGGCACCCCAAACCTGCTGGCACCCCACGATGTCTCCCTGGGGCGCGAACACCCGCCGTCCCTGCGCCCCCAAAGCCGACTGCTGCTTATCTGAAGCTCAGGGAGCCAAGGGTACCAGACATCCCCGAGGAT
>NW_010559176.1:0-327 GCF_000687285.1 Phaethon lepturus | reverse complement strand
CCGGTGTCTTCGCTCTAAGAATTGGTGGAAGTGCTTGTTTGGGAGGTTCTCCTCTGCCTTCGGGTGGCCAAGCGATGGACGGGGTTTGTTTTTGTTCTTTTTTAAAGGCAGGCTGGTAAACGCAGGCTGGGGTGGATCAGGAATCAATAGTCCTGTCCCTTCTGCAGCCAGAGGGTGCGAAGAGAAAATGCCGCATGGGAAAGATTTTTGTTGGCAATAACGGGGTCGAAGCGCGCGGTGGTAACCGCAGCCCGTGCAGGGTCCGGCCCCGCTGCGGCGAGCGCCGGTGCAGAGGAAAGGTGCCGGCTGTGCGGGCGAAGCGGGCGC
>NW_010559175.1:383-1656 GCF_000687285.1 Phaethon lepturus | reverse complement strand
GAGGAGAAGCTCCTGGTGCAGGTTTCCCGAGCCCCCCACCCTCAATATCACCACACAGATAGCCTCAAAAGGCCTGACTTGTCCCCAGCGGCCCTGTGTCATCCCCGTGAGCTGCGCTGGTGCCTGAGAGCCCGCTGCTGCCCGCTCCTGGCCCAAGCCGGGAGCCTGCCGTCGGTGCTGCGCGTTGCTGCGCCTGCAGCAGAGCCACAGCTCGCTCTGGGGCTGTCCCCAGCTCTCCGGAGGCAGCTGGCCGTGGCCCCGGAGAGCTCTGCTTCCCACTTGTCCGCGGACCCCGCAGCACCGCCCAAGCCCAGCACTAGCACTCTTACCTGGCTCCAGGTGGTCAAGATTTAGGGAAGTGGTCGGGAAGGGCTGAGGCTGCTGGAGGGCAAGGCTGCGCTGGAAGTGGAGCCAGGCATCTTGGCTAGCCCAAGGGGATGCTGCTGGGATTTAATTTGCTTTGCTTTAAACAAAAGGAACCGCATCCACGCAGATGATACTGAGGTGGACAAAGAGGTGTAGCGCTGTGCCGGGAATTACATGAGTGTCCCTGCTGGTGGGATATGGCCCTTCATTTTCTACATGCACAGATGAACCTGTCTCTGCAAAGCCAGCTCCCGTGCGGCCCCGATGCCGGGGCAGTGCGCCAGGACCCGTGCACAGCCAGCGTGTGCTCTGCAGCCAGCATCAGGCAAAGCCTGGGGACTGCTCCCGAGTCCCCATGCAGAGGTACGGGGCACAAGGAGGAGCAGGATTTCCCACACTGCCTAAAAAAGTCTTCCAGAAAAGCCCATCCCCTTGGTTCAAACGCTCTTTGGGAGCCAAGCTTCCTGGAGACTGAGGTCCTCACTGGACTGAGAGTGTACCCAAAGAGGTGAGAGAGGAGACAGCAGATAGACTGTGGGTCACAGCTACTTCTGCCAGCAGTGACATCTCTCTTGCCTCCCTCCAGCCCTTGCCGGACACATCTGGGTTCACGGCAGAGTGAGGATATCCCTGTTCCAGGTATCCCTGTCCTCAGCTACCAGCCTTCCTGCTCCAGAGGCTGGATATTTACCCAGTATGGACCAGCAAAGCTTTGCTCTCTCCACGATAGCACCGATTCCCATCAAATCCTAAAACCCAGCTGCTGCTCTCAGAGCCCGGTCTCTCCTGCTGTGCATGGCACACTCAGGCAGCCCGTTTTTCTCAGCAGAGCACCCCGTGGCCATCAGCCCCTGCATGGCGCACGCTGCAGCGGGGCGATGCCACTCCTGCAGCAGGACTGCAGGCT
>NW_010559175.1:0-370 GCF_000687285.1 Phaethon lepturus | reverse complement strand
GCCAGCGCGCGCGCGGGCCGCCCCCCGAGCCGCTCCTTCCCAGGGAGTGCATGAAGCCAGAGAGCGCAGGCTCCCCGTCCCCACCGGTGCAGGACGCTGATGGCATCTGCACTGGCATCGAGTCCTGTGGGTGATGGCGGGCGATGAACATGCAGCCCCAGCCCCTCGCCTCCTCCAGGGGTTATCTATAGAGGGATGAGTGAATTCAAGGGCAATTAGCATCCCGGCATGAATCACTGCCCTGTTGGGAGGGATGAACAGTGCCAAAGAGCGGTCCAAAAGCTTCTGGCTGCCAGAGAGCCGGGCACGTTCAGGCCAAACTGTGGTCAGGAGGAGACTGGAGTCTCCAGAGCTTCCCAGCCCATCGGCA
>NW_010559174.1:910-3913 GCF_000687285.1 Phaethon lepturus | reverse complement strand
ACGCCCCGCGGCGCGGCGCGGTTGAGCTCTCGCCCACTCGACGGGCGAGCAACCAACGCAGCCAGAGGCCAAGGGTGTCTGTGCGTACCCCGAAGAGTTGCCAGGCTGGCCCGCGGCTTCTCCTCTACGCTGCCTCTTTCCCCGTTCCGATGAACGCTCGTTAAGATTCGGGTTCACGCCTCGCCCGGGGACGCGCCCAGCGGGGCGAGGGGCGAGGAGGGCTCGCTGGACGGGGCTCACGTGCAGCCAAGCAAAGAAAAGGGGCACGTGGCTTTTCCCAGGCGCCGCAAAGCTGCTGTCACCTCCTTACCCCCTGCAAAGCCCGAGCAACCGAACTGACTGCTGGTGGATGATGGTTGTCCGGGGTCCAAACCTGCCCTAGAGGGCAGGGGGAAAGCTTTTCCATTTTTTTTTTATCCCCCCCCTCCAACAGGCACGGGAAGAAATGAGCAATTTGGCATTTACTGTTGTCCAGTCGCCTGTTCTAAGCGGGCTCGGAAATAGCGTACAGACGGCACAAACTCCGAGGCCTGACCCCGGGGT
Organism: Phaethon lepturus; assembly: GCF_000687285.1. NCBI lineage: Eukaryota > Metazoa > Chordata > Aves > Phaethontiformes > Phaethontidae > Phaethon > Phaethon lepturus. The sequence continues at coordinate 3,370 of NW_010559174.1, read as the reverse complement.
GGCCGGGCTGCCGCCACCCCCCCGCCACCAAAAAACCTCAGTGCGCGTTATGCGGAGGTGCCGAGCCACGGGACCCTTCCTGGGGTGTCCGCTGCACTCGGCATCTCCTGGGCCAGGACTTGCCAGCGTGGCTCTGTATCACCGGGTTGACTAGCCCTTTCAGATGCCGTTTGTTTTTAAGCTTGCTTGTGTTTGCTCACGCCTTTACCTGTCTGTCTTACTGAACTGCTTTTGTTTTTTCACTATTAACCTTTCTTTGATTAAAGTCCGTGGCTTCCAGAAGCGTGTTTTCCCGCAGAAGGGATTTGTGGCGTATATTTGGCCCCAAAGTAACACCAAGTCTTCGCTGCTCGGAATCCTTTGGCCAAAGCCTGTCCAAAGTCACGTCGGGTGGAGGAAATGGCTCCCTGGTTTGCCGAGTGTCGGTGAATGCCTCACGAGCGGCTGAAAATAAAATGCTGACCGGACCCGTTAGCTCCCCGGGCTGTGACGGTCCCGCTGAGCCCCTGTCCCCGGGCCAAATGATGCTCCCTGCAACGGGCAAAGCCGCTGCTTCAGCTCCCGCGTGCTTCACTTCGCAGGAGACGGCGGCTGAATCACAAGCGCCGTTTCGAGCTTGGCTTAAAAAGGGAGCTCTTTGCCATGAGCATCTGACTCCGCGCATTACTCACGGGGGGTCTGCAGCAGCGCGGCTGCTCTATTTTCTTTTTTTTTTTTTTAAATGGTTGGAAAACGGTGCGACCAACCACAGGATTTGGCTCTCGCTCACCGCGCCCGGTCCGGCGGCGCGTGAGTTCGGTCTGCGTTTACCGAGGCAAACCAGGACCATCGCTAGAGCCTCCTCAGACAGGTTGTCTGGAAAATCATGTCGGAAAATAAACTCTGTAGCCGCGTCGGTGTGTGGAAAGCATGCACCTCGCCTTCCCGGGGCTCTCGGAGCATCCTCCGCAAGAGCTGGCTGGCACGGGGCTTTGGGAGCGTAAGCCGAGCTCAGCCCCGCTAATTTCTAGCAGCTCCGTATTGACTGCCATTTGGCTTCTAAAATGGGCGAGGGGAGGCCGCCCGATCTGCCCCGAGGCTTTTAAGCGCGAGTCTTCTGCCTCGCGCCGAAAGCTCCCCTCGCCCCGACGTACGCTCGGCTTGTGGAAGCCACGGACGAAAACCGGCCCCGTCTGTTCTGTCCTGTTAAAATGACCCTTGTGATTTCTCTAGCACCAACCCGCTCGCTGCGAAACTGCGCAGCGTTCTCGCAGACGAAGCATTTGAGTTTTACTGTAGCCAGTGCCACAAACAAATCGACCGCCTCGAGGATCTTTCTGCTCGCCTGAGTGATCTTGAAATGAATAGGTAATTGGGCTTGTGCGGGGCCGTTTCCGTGTTGGGAATGATGCTCCTGAAGGGAAGAGTCTCCTTGTCTCGCGCAGCTTTCCTTTGCTGGTGCGTTGCTTTGAGTCCTGGTTGCGAAGGGGGACGAATTTCACCAAAGCGAGCCTCCCCGGGTGGCAAAGGTGGTAGTAACGGTACGGAGGCTGAGCAGAAGTCGCCTTTAAGCCGAGCCGTGGAGGCTGGCAGACGACGAGAGTCTTCCCTTCCGCTCCGGGCGGCCTCCTTGCATGTCCTGCTGAGCGGCGGGTCCTTCTCCACGGTCCGAGCGGCGCAGTCCTTCCGTCGGGATCCGAAGCCCTAAGCTGACGGCGTACAGTATTTCTGTCACCAAGGAGAAAGACCGCCAGGTCTTCTGGCCGGTAACACCGGTAATACCACCACAGCTGCTGGTTTAACCTGGAAGGGCAGGTACAGCCTGTCCTCCCGCTGAAAACAGAGGCTTGGGACCTCTCGTGTAGACGCTTTGCAGCAGTAAAATCTTGTTTTCGCCCAGCTTCGCCCGCTGCCGGCGCCACCGCTAGCCGGGTAACGGGGATAAAAGCCGGGGCTTTCGCGTGGCCGCTTCGCGCGTTTTTGAACGTAACGTTTGGGGTCTGCCAGCCGCGGCTGGACTTGCGGATTCGACGAGCGGGGAGGGATTTCTATTTCTTTGCTTGTTTTTTTTTTCAGCCCTGTTTGCAGCCCGCGGGGTGGGAGGACGGCAGCGTTGAAGCTGATCATCCCTCTCGCCTCTGGTGTGCTTTTTCAAGCCCGGTTTTTGGTCGCGCTCTTGGTGTCTGTCTGTCCTCTACGGGGACAGTGCGGTACGGGAGCTCTCCTGAGCGTACGGCTGTGGCAAGACAACTCGAAAACAAATAGCAGCGTGACCTTTGTTGGGTTTTTCTAATGGAAAAAGTACTTCCCTCCCTTTCTCTTTCTCGGGTAAATAGTTGCCGTTGCTGTTGGAGGCCTTGAGGGTCAGTGGTGGGTCTCAGGTTATGCAGTTACCAAGGAGAAGGCTGGATGCGCTGGTAGCCCCGCTCCCTTTCGGGCTTCCTCCGCCAAATCTACCTGCAGAGCCGCGCAAGCGCCTCG
>NW_010559174.1:573-863 GCF_000687285.1 Phaethon lepturus | reverse complement strand
CCGCGGCTTTGCGACTTAACGCGTGCGCTTTGGGCTCGGGGCGAGTGGCTGCGCGGGTCCTTCCTCTGCCTTCAGGGTTTCCCGGGCGAACGCGTGCTGGAAGTTTGTTCCGCGGCACCCCTCGTCTGCTGCCGGCGCCGCGGAGCCCTCGCCGCGAGGGGACCGGTCCTGGGCGAAGGGAGCAGCAAACTGGACCAAAACGGGGGCCGAGCCGGGTGCCTGGGAGGCAAAGCCTGATGCCGCCCGCTCCGGAGGATGCTGGCAGGCGGGGGGGAGCCCCAGAACCCCGG
>NW_010559174.1:0-227 GCF_000687285.1 Phaethon lepturus | reverse complement strand
CCGGCCAGCAGCGGCTCTCGCGCTCCCTTGGAAATCGGGGGCTTGAGGACGCGCTTTGGACGCGAGGGCGGGTAGCCCTGACGGCCCCCGGCCGGTCACCGTTGTTTGTTTGTTTTTTTTTTAAAAAAGAAAATTGTCCTGAGCTATTTTTAATTCCTCCTTCGAAGAACTAATGTAATTGTTGCAGTTCTAGGCAGGAACGAGCTGCCAGATGATTTTATTTATTT
>NW_010559173.1:305-1719 GCF_000687285.1 Phaethon lepturus | reverse complement strand
AGGGGGGACATGTGCGCGCTTCGGCGGCGGCGAGCGAGCGGGGTGAGCGGGGACACCAGCACGGCCCCGCTCCCGCCACCGGGCATCGTTCAGCTCGGCGTAAAGTCACTAATTTGCTATTGATCCCACCCGGAGCTCCCCTCTTCCGTCCCCCGTCTTCCTGGGGCGTCGCTTTAATGGCTTTCTCGCTGGGACAAGTGTGCAAGGAGTCTGCAGAAAGCACACGCGTGTGCTGGAAGCGTGTGGGAGAGAGGGTGCATGCAGAGCATGGAGAGAGCGTGCAAGAGGGCACGTACAGAGCGTGCAGAGAGAGCGTGCATGGAGTGTGCAAGAGGGCAAGCGTGGAGCGTGCAGAGAGAGTGCACGCAGTGCACAGAGAAGGCATGCATGGAGCGTGCAAGAAGGCATGCACGCAGTGTGCAGAGAGAGCACGCACGGAGCGTGCAGGCAGTGCGTGCAGAGAAAGCATGCGCACAGAGAGAGCATGCATGGAGTGTAGAAGAGGACATGTAGAGAACATGCAGAGAGAGCGTGCACAGAAGGTGCAGAGTTAGCGTAACGGGGAGCATGCAAGAGGGCATGTGCGCAACGCGCAGAGAGAGCGTACACAGCGTGTGCAAGGGTGTCATGCACAGAGTGTGCAAAGAGCGCTTGCACAAAATGTGTGGAGAGAGCATGCACGGAGTGTGCAGACAGATCATGCACTGGGCATGTGGACGGAGCGTGCCTGGAGCGTGCAGAGAGAGTGTGCACAAAGGGTGCAAGAGGGCATGCACAAGGGTGTGCAGAGAGAGCATGCCTGCAGTGTGCAAAGAGAGCGTGCACAGAGCATGCAAGAGAGAGCATGTGGAGCACATGGAGAGAACATGCACAGAGCGTGCAGCTAAGACTGCATGGAGCGTGCAGGGAGTGTTCATGGAACGTGCAGATAAGACCGTGCATGGCATTTGCGAGGCAGTGTGCCAGGATCGGGAGCGCTCCCCGAGTTTGCATGGAGTGAGCACGAGCATGCAAGCGAGTCTGTGCGGGGTGTGCACAGTGTGTGGAAAGAGCGTGCATGCAGTGCTTGCAGAGAGCGTGCACAGAGCATGCAGGGACGGCATGCGTGGGGCGTGAGAACAGAGCATGCGTGAAGCTTGCAAGAGAGCATACAGAGAGCGTGTGAAGAGAGCAGCATGCAGCATTCGCACAGGGTGGGCATGGAGCATGCAGTGAGCGTGCAAAGAGCGTGAGGAAAGAGCGTGTGTGCAGTGCTTGCAGGGGGCATGCACGGAGCACGCGGAAGGAGTGCGCGTGGAGCGTGGCAAAAGAGCGTGCACAAAGCGTGCAGCAAAGACCGTGCACAGAGCGCGCACAAGCGCGCGGGGAGAGTGTGCACAGCACGCCGAGCGAGAACGTGCACGCCCGGGGTGCG
>NW_010559173.1:0-274 GCF_000687285.1 Phaethon lepturus | reverse complement strand
AGGGCGTGTTAGCCTGCAAGCTCGCCCAAGCACGCGCCCACACAGGCGGCCTAAACGGGGGGCTCCCTCCTCCCCGCCAGCTCCCTGGCTGCACCGTCCCCTAAACGTGGGCTCGAAGCCCTGGCCCGAGCGCTGCCCCTCTGCCACGCCTGGATTTTCTGTGAAAATCCCCCGGTTTTGGGGTGCGCACCGTCGCCTCTCCCCCAGGCCTTCCCGCCAAATAGGTTTAGGATGAAAACCAGAGAGCAGCCGGCCAAGCGAGCCGGGCCCCGGG
>NW_010559172.1:2545-8390 GCF_000687285.1 Phaethon lepturus | reverse complement strand
TTTATAATTATTATTATTTAACAGACAACACTGTTATTTAACAAGATGTCCCCCAGTACACATGGAATATAACCAAAAGAAGTGCATTTTAAAAATGCCCAAACCACTCCCCAGGACTAAAATGCAATCAAACAGTTAAAGCAGCAGCTGAAAGTTTGGTTGGATTTACTGATTCAAAGAACTCGTGAACATACCTTGCCATACATAGTCTTGAAAGCTGCCTTGATTTTTTGCCTTTGATCATTGGAGCGGTTAGCAACAACATTGATGATAGCCTGCTCATCAGTTCCTTGGAAACAGAAGGGCAATTTCATGTAAGTCGTCAGTAATCTCTCCAAGATTATATATTTTATAATCTTGCATTTGGGCATAGTTACATAATAAATGACGACCATTTAAGTCTACCGAATTTTCTATGTAACTTCATCTATTAAATTGCCCAAGTCATTTTGAAAGTGTGACTTTTGAAAAGCTTGGGGAGAAAAAAAAAGTATGGTTAAATAAAAGTTGAAGAAAAGGACAAAATGGCATTAACAAGTTAGCTCGATAGGCATTTAAGCTTCTTTTGTTTACTTACCAAACCCCTTCATAGCTTTGCGGAGAATTTCTGCGTCCCTTCCAGCATCAAAGTTTGGAGCAGCTTGAATTGTGCCCTGGGTACACTGAACCATTGCTGCAGGCTGAAAATGAGAGTCATGTGTAACTAGCTATCCTGCACAATATAAATTCAAATTAAATCACAACTTTGGAATCAGTACTTCAGAAGGAGTTGTCTGTGAGTTCCCCATTTCTTCTCTAATGCAGAATCAGGGCAATGTTTAGTTGTGTTGAACAGCTTTGGCCCACCAGTGCCAAAGCAATGCTTCTACCCAACTGTATGGATGAAGACCTACTTGATGAGCAAGTATACACAGATACAGGGTTATGATTTTGTTCAGGTTGTACTCTGAGTGTAGCTGGGAATTCTTGATGCAGAACACGCTGTAAATTGTTGGAAACCAGTTGTAAAAACATTAAAACCACAGAAGCCATGTATAGATTGGTTATAGAAGAGGATACAGCACATACCGGACCAGGCATTGGTGATGGTGCTTGTCCACTAGGATAGCCTACTGAAAATAAATTAAAGAACAAGATAAAAGGAATTAATTAGGTCTCCTCTTATTATGTAAATGCTGTCTCATCTGAAAATAAAGCCATTTACAGACCTACCACTGCACAAAATCTGTTTCCTAAGTAATGATACGTATTATGGTCAGTAGCTGAACTTCTTGCCCTTGGGAATGATGGGAAGAAGCAATCACAGATGCATTCTGGTACATACGCTAGCAAGGCAATTCTAAAAATACTAAATTTAGTATTTACTGGGGCTGTGGGAACCAGAAGGATCTCTCCTTATTAAATATTGCTATTTTTGACAAAGGTAATATAGTCCATGCAAATGAAGAACATCTGTCCCATGCTCTCTTTTAAAGTCATATTATATATATGTTAGCATATAAACAATAAAGAATTCATTGGTGCACAAAGAATTGAAGGAATCTCATTTTGTGATCAAAAGCACTGTGAATACAAAAGCTACATTTTTTTGTACTGGAATTTTATTTTTATTCATGATACCCATGTACAATTGTTACAAATTTAACAGCAGCTTAGTTATTAGTAGCGTTAACAAAGCAATTATTTAAAAAAAGGTTTTGCTCCTCTGCATTTCTTGCAAACACAGTTGACACATTCTGGGACAGAAATCATCTTTATAGTAACTGACCACTCAAAGCATTAAAAAACCTGCACTGTTTTTAAGTAATTCTGTGCATTCTCCACCTCCTCCACTATGCCAAGGATCACCATGAACACACAGATCTGAAAAATGCATCCACTTCTTTGAGATTAACAGAACAGCTAGCTACACATTGAATGTGGACTCTGGATTTCACAGTTCTCATCAAATACTTGCAGTCTGAAGAAGGATAAGCACCTAAATCACTACATCATGACCATTAATCAGTGACAGCCATCCCTTTTGGATGTAACACCTATAGAGATGGTTCTCATCAGCTCCTCCGGTGGTCTTGTCAACAAAGGTGGTAGGAGGTATACAGCATACAAGCCTCAACAGCTACAAGTAACAAAGGTAAGGGCCTAATTTGTTACTACCGATCTTGGGATCTCTTGGTTTAAACTTGTATGATTAAAGTTGCATATATATAACATACCTGGCATTTGTGCTGATCCACCTCCAGCATAGCTTTGGGCAGGAGGCTGCGGATAGCCACCAAAGCCAGGGCCAGCGGGAGGCACACCAAAGCCAGGGCCTGTAGGAGCTAGGAGAAGGTGATGGACTTTAGCACGCTTAGTGTTTTGTACTTGACTTCTGACACAACATAGGCCAGGTTATTGAGCAGAGCTATGTAGGAGACTAATTTCTCTGTGTCTGTGCAGTGGCGCAAAACCGTCAAGGCCCTGACATCAGCATGCAGGTACTTACTGCTAGACAGCAATCTGGCTGGCTGCCTACGTGCTGCTGCCCAAATTGATCGCTGAACAAAGCTGCTTTTCTTTACTACTACTACCAAGCACAAGGAATGGTTACACCAGAAATCACTCCCAAGGGCTAGTCTAACAAAGGATTTACCTCCAGGATAAGGTGGCATTCCTCCAGCCTGGGGAGCTCCAGGGTAGCTCCCTGGGGCAGGATATCCTGCTGCTCCTGGATACCCAGCGCTTGGTGGTGCTGCGGGATAGGTGCCTCCTCCTGCTGGAGGGTATCCTCCAGGAACAGGTGGATAGGAGTACTGACCAGCTGGCGGGTAGACGGACTCTTGTCCTGTTGGCTGAAACACAAAAATGGGATGTCTGTACACCTGCTAACAGGACATGAGAGTAAAAATTCTCAAGCTACCAAAATGTCCACATATATAATAATGTGAATTATATAATTAGATTCAGCACTTGAAGCAGCAGCAGCATTCCTGAAGCCTGGATCAGAGCCTCCTGGTTGAGTTTTCTGATGCATCTCCCATGTTGACAGAATCAGAGTGCGGCAGGGTGGAAGGCACCTCTGGACGGCCTCTGATCCCATCCACCTTCAAAGCAGGGCCAGCTTCAGAATTAGATGAGGTCATGAAAGGCCTTGTCAAGTTTTCAGTATCTCCAAGGAACAGTGAATTCACAACCTCTCTGGGCCCCTGTTCCAGTGTTTGACTACTCATGGTGAAAAATGTTTTCCTCAAATCAAATTACAATTACAACCTGTGGTTGTTGCCAGCTGCCCTTTCACTGTGTACCTCTGAGAAAAGTTTGGCTACAATGTCTCTATCACTCCTTCTTGCATAGCAGAAGACTGAACAGATTTCCACTTAGCCGCCTCTTCTCCAGGCGAGCAGCTCTTCTCTGCACACGCTCCTGTTTGTCCATGTCTCTGTTGTACTGGGAGGCCACAGTATTCCAGATGTGGCCTCGTGAGCACTGAGCACAAAGGAATAATCATTTCCCTTGAACCTGGCTTCACTCTTTCTAAAGTCTGGTATGTCATTAGCCTTCCTGCCTGGGGACACGCACTGCTGAGCCACACTGGATTTGTCAACCACCAAGACATCTGGTCCTTTACCGGAAAGCTGCTACTTTTATCCTGCAGAAGAGAGAGGTGAGCTCAGCTAGGCTTGCTCTCTGTGAATCATTAGGAGCTCACCTCCTGTTTTTATAGAACTTCTAAGAGCTTTGTATCCTTGAAACTTCTGCCTCTCCTGCACAACCAGTATTTTCAAATATTACATGGCGAGAACTTAAAAGAGGTGGTTTTGGTTTTGGGTTTTTTTTTATTTTATTTTATTTGGAATCCAGGTTATAAAGCATTGACTTTCAATGACTAAATCTGGACCACCGAGTCAGACTGAACACCTATTACAGGTTTAAAAAAAAAAAAAAAGAACAAGTTGAACACTTATATACTTTTGTTTTGCTACATGTATGACTTACCAGTCATACCACAAAGGTTGCTATTAGCATTAACATACATTAGAAACACTTACTTGAATGACCGGGACCGCTAAGGGAAAACTCTATAAGTTAAAAGTCATATACTTGATTTAAAAATAATGTATTTAAAATCAGCTTCCTAATGAAGCATAATATATGCACTCATTGCTCACTTGCTGGAAATCATCTTTACCAACTAGCTTTAGAAATACCAGTTATAAATTACATCGAGTACACCCTCATTCTTCAGCCCAGAAAACAGAAATAAACTGCAAAACTGTGACGTCTAGCTCAAACGTTCTCCTCAGGTTTGGTTGCCCTAAGATTTCTACCCCCAGATTACTGTGCCCAGGCTATATAATATTCTCTTCCCCAACAGTACAGTCTAACTTTTCCCTGCCAGACTCAACAAAAAGATTTTAATGGAATTTAGATTCACAAATCCAAAATTAGGATCCTCAAAAGCCCTGCTCAGCTAACTGTCATTATTGGAGAAGAAAAATAATTTCACACTTGTTTTTTGCACTGGTTATCACTTTGGGCATCATCAATGAGACTAGGAAACATAGAATCATTGATATCAAATCTAACGGGTCTCTTAAATTCATCCATTGAAGGTAGCTATATTTTAGATGCTATCTAAGAAAAAAATCATTTTCAGATATAGTTAAAAATAAATTACAGCTACAGTCTTGAGGGCTCAGCAGAACCTTTATGGGGGAAAAGAAAACCTGGAGTTAAGAAAGTCTGGTTTCTAACTTGTTTGTCTTTAGTTGACTGACTGACTTTAGTGTTTCAGGGAGAGTAAGGGTAAATTGTAAAGCAAAATAATCAGAATTTATTGCATGTATTTATGTATATTGCATGCATTTATAGCTTTTTAGTATCTTAATGGGATCCAAGCTCCATGCTTAAGTCTAGCTCTGTACAACATAAAACACAGACCATATGAAGTTCCCACAATTACAGTATGATCAGTGCCATACTAATAAAAGCACATAGTTGCATCTAGTTTTGAAAAACGATGCAGGCGTATCCAAGAGACTGCAGTATCAGCCACACCTGCTACATTTCAGCCTTCCATTAAGCGTCATTGGAATTTTTAGTCCATTCAGTCATGAGCTGAAGGTGGAACAAAGTCCTATGGCTGAAGGATAGGGGGTCAAAGTCAAGATACAGTGTCCTTTATCCTCAGAAAAATATTTACTTGGTGTCGTATGAAAGCTGGGCTACTTCAGTAGAGCATTCCAAGCTCTTCGTAATGGCCACTGAAGTTTGTTCAGCATCTCCGTAAGTCCTGGATATGGGTACGCGGAATATTTGTTAGAGACTGTGGTAGAGATTACCTCTAACCCTGTACGTAAAGACCCTCATATTTAGGTAAGAACTACCCATACTTTAAAAAAAAACTTTTGCTGAGATAGTTAGCTATATATAAAAAAAACCCCAAACTCACAAGACAAAGATAACCTAAAACAAGACCAAACAGTGAAAAACCTTTCTGGAACAAGAGGCAACATTAAAAAAGAAATTTTAAACTTCCTTCTTGGAATTCTTACAAGACAATTATAAAGTCATCCTCAGGGACATATAGACAAAAACAAAGACCATAATCTCTAGAGAATACTGTATATGAACAGCTACTGTTCACACACATGCAGAGCACAATAAGAAGGGGTATTCAAAGAATATAAATACATTAGGAATGAAACACATTCAAAAGCCATACTTACAGGATAACCAGGGAAAGCAGGGTAGCCACCAGAAGGGGGGTAACCCGGGTATGACATTCTGAGAAAAAAGAAAGGTATTTTCACTGTCAAGGTGCTACGTATTTGCTTGCTAATTACCTGTTAAACCACTTGAA
>NW_010559172.1:280-2514 GCF_000687285.1 Phaethon lepturus | reverse complement strand
CAGCAGGTTTAGAATTGCCCAGGAGTACTTGTCAGCTATTAAAACCACATAACCTTTGCTTTTTTTCCATACACATGACCATAGCAAACAGGATTCAGGAAGGAAGCGTCTTCAACGTTCTCATTAATTACCACTGTTATTTAGGGTCAGATAGACATTGAAGCATGATAAGAGGCTTGAACCTCCACAAAGAACTCTGAAATACAGGATACGCCATGAGGTGCCAGCAGGAGAGGGCTGAGCCCTTTACCAGAACAGAAACAGAAGGGTCAGGCTAGAGCAGAGCCCCAGTCCTGCACTGCTCCAAGCATCTGTCCCCCATCACCCTGCACTCCTTCACTCACGGGGCAGTTCCTGTGAGAAGAGCAGCACCTTATCTATCCTGTGTAAAATGATAATTTGATAGAAACATGTGTAACCCCCCAGCATTGCTTCATTCATGTAGAAGATCTCTGTTTCCTGCCAGTAACTGTTTATTTTAGTCCCATTTTTAACAGAGGGGCCTGGGGAGTAGGAACAGAATGGGACAGAGATCATCCTCCGTGTTGCCCACCAGTTGGGCAGGGAGTTTAAAGGCCATTAGCCAGGTTACAAAACATTTAATGGCAGGAAAAAAAAACATGTTAATGCTAACCAGCCAGCTGATCAGGGCCTGGGAGTTACTCACAGCATGTTTCTAAGACACTATGCACCTTTGCTGCACAAATCAAAGGACAGGGGAAATGTAAAAATGAATGCAATACAGCAAATGATTATTCACATTTCTAGTATTCACTGGCAAAACCAAACTGATTTGAAAGCAGAATTCTTACTGTGTTGGACCATTAAGGCAATAGTGATCATAGAATTAAACATCTGAGACTTAATGTGGAAAACATTGAAACTTTGAGTAAGTTAGTTCAAACAAGAGCCAAAAAAAAAACTTGCAGAGAAGCACAGCTATGCAGTATCATGCTGATAAACTTGGATCATCACTTCCAAAAAAATAAAGGAGGAAGAACAACATGAGGTGTATTTGTAAATCTATGCTTTAATCATAAACACTGCTGATGGCTATTTATTCCCCTAAGACAAAACACCTTAAACCAGTACCTGTACAGTATTTATTACTGACAGCTGCTTGAATGGACTTTAAATTTCGCTTTCAACAGCACATTTCTTTTGGTATTTCTGACTTTAACACTAATTCTAACTCTTTTCAGGAACAGATGACCAGAAACACTTCCTTCTGATTTCAGTTTCACTCTGTCCGCTTACAGGAAAATACTGTGTCAGCAAAACTGAATATTAAAAACCAACCAAACAAAAACTTCTTCAGATTTTCAGATTCATATAATGCAATGAAAGCTGCACTATTAAGAAGACATGATTGTAAAGCCTGCAAAACTTGTTGAGGTGCACTGTATCATTTCTACTTGTACATCTTACTATGTTTTTCATGATGCAAAATCAACAGCTGGTAACAGCAACCCAGCTGTTTCAACAGCTGTAAAAGGTTTAATTTGTACAATAAATGGGACCAAACAATCTTTTAGCCATATTAAAATATACCAAATTTTAGACTTATTGGTAAGATACTCAATTTAGAATTAATTTTTCAGCTATGTCTCTGATTTACTAGCAAACACACTCTGGCAAAAAGCTTTTTAAGGCATGAGTTTCCAACATCTCATTTTCAAGCAAAGAGCCGTCAAGGCTATGTCATATTTTTGCCTAGCAAATTAACCACCCATGTAAACCTGTGAATTACAGTGCACTGGTAAATTGTTTAATGCTTTCCTTCCTTTTGTTGTATTGGTTCCTTTTCTAGGATTCAATCTGTGATGTGTGTTCTTTTGGGCCAGGCACTGTGAATCATGGTGTTTCACTTAATCAACCCCCTCTTAACAAGAAGACCTTGATTCCTATTTGTCATTTTTCTGAATTACAAAAACAAAATAAAAATGTTTTCTTTGCATTTACTTGATCTAGATGAATTTTTTTCTTTTTTATTTGGGGGAAAAAAAAGATTTTAGAGTAATAAAAGGGACAAGTAAGGACTGCTGCTTCAATTACTTCAGGTCTTTTATAACTAGATGGACATGATGCTAAATTGGGATTTGAGACTTGCCTCTGACAGCAGTTACAAGAGTCTCTTCAAAATGTACTATGACCACACAGCATTTACTGAAACCTCTTTCAGTGTGTAGATATGTTTTCCAGGAGATAAATTAAGTGACTTACATAATATTAAG
>NW_010559172.1:0-249 GCF_000687285.1 Phaethon lepturus | reverse complement strand
ATTAAAATAATATAAAGTATTTAGAAAACATGGGCCTGCCGCTGCCATAGCGCATGGCCTCACTTATCTCAAGCGCAAGCACCCTCATCAGAACAGAGGCTCTGGTATTACTACTTGTGTAACCAAAACAACAACAGATTTGCCTACCGGATTTTAATTTAATTGAATTTACACCCGGTTTCCCCGGGCGGGGCACGCTGCGGGCCGGACGCTGTCACAGCCCGCCGGGGTGAGTCAGCGGCGGCGCCG
>NW_010559171.1:0-5915 GCF_000687285.1 Phaethon lepturus | reverse complement strand
AACCTAGTGTTTCTGTGATTCTGTGATAGAGTACCTTTGGTGGGCACCTGGTGTCCAGTCAAGGTCAACCCCCACACACAAGCAGTTTCTCATGAGATGTTCAGTTAGCTAAACTTCAGGCCAAAGTCTAATCACTTGCCTTCACACCACAACATTGGTGTTCTAAGTAAGGTGATACAAATCCCACTGTACATAAATAAATTGTACTAAACCACAAAAATCCAATAATAATCCACAAAATTCACTGGTTTATATTGAGCGTGGACATTCTACTTCACTTTCTGCATAACCTTAATTTCCAAATCTTAGTTTTCTGTGATAGAAATATCGGAAGGTTTCACACATAATTTCATTGCAGATTTATTAACAAGTGTACTTAGTGGTTCAGAAATCAGTGTTGCATAAAATCAGCTGACATTTTTTGTCTTTAAGAAATCTAGGAATGGCTATATATGGCTTCAGACCAAGGCTCCATCTAGCTCAATAACTTGTATCTCACAATGATTGTGAGCAGATGCTTACAGAAAACTATTAATAGAATTATGATTCTTTCCAAATCTCCAACAGTTTTCAGCTCTGGGAATTTCCTCGCCCTGATATGTTTTTTTCTGTTTTAGTAATCTTCAAAAGTTTACTCTTCCAGGTCCTGTTGTTTCTCCCTTTGAACTGTTGCTGTGGAGAGCACAATGGATGGTATGAGACATGCCAGTTCACACATAACTTGTTTAAGTTTTTATATGGGAAAAAGTTTGCAGCAAAGAAGGGGATGATTCCCAACCACCTTCACTCACCACATATATGCAACACAGATACTCTTAGATATCCCTGCCTAAGCGACAATCCCTTGTGGATCCCAACAAGAACATGGTCTGACCAGGTATGCATTGGGTATCTGGCAGATGTCATGTGGGATTGTGCACTGATTCCTTCTGTGCCCTCCTTGCAGTGGGACAACAGCTGTCATCTGACCACGGAGGTCAGAGCTCTTGAGATCTGCAGGGCCTGGCACCTTTCAGGGCTGGCCTCCCCTGGCATCAGTCATGCTTCTCACAGTACATTGGTGCCATACTCTGAATAAGGAGGTATGTGAAAGGTGGGTTTCCCCTTTGGGACTACTTCCCCATATGATTAGTCCAAATGACTGTTCTTGTCTCAGCTGCACACCAGTTGGCACTCAGTTCACAGACTGTCACCCATCATCCTGTTGCTATGACAAAAGTAATTTTTGCTTCAGTAATTCCCATTCCAACATCACCTTACTGGCAGGGAAGTCTCAAGTAATGAACTTTATACCTAACACTTTATACATGGTAACTTAGGTTCCTTAAGATGCAAAAATCTTCAAGAGGACATCCATATCAACTTTTTGTATCAGCAATGTCCTTTGGAAAGGACTTCCATACATTTGCTACACTTTTAATGAAGAAACATTTCATTCTTTCCTGTTTTGAACCTAATTCCTTTTGATGTCCCCTAGCCCTTTGTACCATTTTGATACTCCTTTGCCACTCAAGATTTTATAGAAACCTAGCACATCTCCTTCCTCAAAGAAATCTCATTTTCAGTCTCAAGAGTCCTAGTATATTGAGTTATAGCTATAAACTAGCCACAAGTATTTTTTGCTGATCTTCCTTAAATCTTTCTTCCTCTCGGGATATTTTTAAGAGAATTAAGTGTATTCTTCACAATGTGTGTAAACTATAGATACTACTTCTTTTTTAACTCTGATCAATCTTATTCATTGTTGGATAAATCTTATTTCTATAACACGCCTGTTTTAGAAAGAACTTTATCGGTTTAACCTAGAAGTTTTACAGACACTGAACCAGAACTACCTAATTTACCATCTGCTGTATAAAGCATTAATTCCTATTTCTAATTAGTTTTCATTTGTGTAGTTAATGGATACAAGAAGGGTTTCAGTGATCTGCACTTTTCCCTACACAAATTAGATAACAAGTAGTTGCAGAAATCTTTCTATCTTGACCATTTTTTTGTATAAAAACTGACAGAGATGCATGAGACAGTATACTTGCAATGAATTAGGATTGAAAGATAATTATTCCATGTATAGTTTGAATTATTGTCTTTAGATATAATTTCATGACATTTAATCAGTATCTTGACAGTGATCATCATCAGAAAGAGGAGAGTGTTTTTTGTCTAACTTATTGACAACTATATTTTTTAATTGATTACATAAAACAATGAGCAAAGGAGAATGTAGTTGTACTAGATTTGTGTGGGATGAAGTTAACTTCCTCCATAGCACCCCATACAGTGTTGTGTTTTGCGTTTCTGGCTAAGACAGCACTGATAACATACCAATATTTCAGCTATTGCTCAACAGTGCTTGCTCAGTGTCAAGACTTTCTCTCCAGCACTTCCTCATTCCCCAAATGGGTAGGCTGGCAGTGGGCAAGAGGTTGGAGGGGACACAGCTGGGACAGCTGACCCCAACTGAACAAAGGGATATTCCATACATTATGTCATCATGTTTCAGCACTAAAAACTCAAGGAAAGAAGAAGAAAAAGGGGGACATTTGAGGTTTTGGTGTTTGTCTTTCCAAGAAACAGTTCCTTGTGTTGAGGTCCAGCTTCGCAGGAATTCACCTGCAAACAGTTGTAAATGTATACTAGGAAAATAAAGGGTCTTTAAAATATGATTTAAGAACTAATATTTAGTATGCAGCTTGAGTGCAGTTAATTGCAACACTTCCATGAGTGTAATGAGCATGATCTGACTTTTTACGAAGCAGGAAAAAAGTAATGAATTTTGTGCATTAAGAAGGTGTGGTGGGTTGACCCCAAGCAGAAGTCAAATACCTACTCTGACTCTCTCTCATTCCCCTCTCCCATGGATTGGGGAGAAAATAGAAGGAACGTGTCCTGGTTTCAGCCAGGGTAGAGTTAATTTTCTTCACAGAAGCTAGCGTGAGGCTATGTTTTGGATTTGGGACGAGAAAATGTTGATAAGGTGCCGATGTTTTGAGCTGTTGCTGAGTAGTCAAGGACAGTCCAGCTTCTCCTGCTGGCCTGCAGTGAGCAGGCTGGGGGTGCATGGGAAGCTGGGAGGGGACACAGCCAGGACAGCTGACCCAGGCTGGCCAAAGAGATATTCCATACCATATTAACAAATTAGCAAAGTGACCCAGTAAGAATCTGAACTGCTTGATGTATTTTGCAGTGAAATTATAAAATACAGTGTCCTGGTTTCAGCCAAGGTAGAGTTAATCTTCATGGAGGCTGGTTTTGGGCTGTGTTTTGGATTTCAGATGAGAAAATGTTGATAGCATGCTGATGTTTTGAGTTGTTGCTGGGCAGTCAGGGGCAGTCCAGCTTCTCGTGCTGGCCTGCCAGCAAGGAGGCTGAGGGTGCACGGGGAGCTGGGAGGGGACACAGCCAGGACAGCTGACCCAGGCTGGCCAAAGAGATATTCCATACCATATAACGTCATGCTCGGTATATAAAGCTGGGACAAAGAAGAAGGAAGGGGTGGAGGGACGTTCGGAGTGATGGCGTCTGTCTTCCCAAGAAACCATTACGCGTGACAGAGCCCTACTTCCCTGGAGATGGCTGAACACCTGCCTGCCCATGGGGAGTGGTGAATGAATTCCTTGTTTTGCTTTGCTTGCGTGCGTGGCTTTTGCTTTACTTATTAAACTGTCTTTATCTCAAACCATGAGTTTCCTCACTTTTACTCTTCTGATTCTCTCCCCTGTCCCACCGTGGGGGAGTGAGCGAGCGGCTGCGTGGGGCTTAGTTGCCAGCTGGGGCTAAACCACGACAGAAGGTGAAAAGACTAGTGGATTGAGGCTTTCAACATGATGTCCCATTGTATATTTGAGGCCAAACTGAAGACATAAAGACTGGAGGGGTGGAGTACTAGCCAAGTAGAAAACTGACTGGACCACCATGTTGAAAGTCTAGTGATTAAGGGTTTGAAGTTCCAGTGGTGGTTATCAGTGGCATTCCTGTGGAATTAATACTGAAACAAATACTATTCTGTGTCTCTGTTAGCAACCTGGATGACGAGAGGGAATAGACTCTCTTCAATCAAACTGGGGAATTGCTGATTCCCTGGAGGAAAAGGCTACCATTCAAAGCAATCTTGACCAGGTCACCTCTAAAGGCCCTTTCTAACTTTAACTATTCTTTTATTCTGTAATTTAGGTGGACTGCACTGAATATGAAGTGTTAGAAGCAGTCACTTTGCATATTGAAATGTGATTTTCTTCAATACCAGATCAGATGTTGGACTGCATTTGCCTGCTAAATCTGTTAATTATGGAGTTCCTCAAAGGATAAGTGTTTCACTGATTCCATTCTATATTTATATATAGCCTTGGGCTCACAATGATTCCAACCATTTTTGGCACCAAAGAGAAGTGTCTAATGTAAATCACTTAGACAACCCAGGCACTGGAGAGAGCCAATACACACAACAGGATTCAGTTTTTTGATCATGAGAATTTAGAGCTATTTTGATATAAAGTTTTATATTCATCTTCAACCATTACTCCTAAAAGGTATGTGTACTGTCTGCCAACCGTCTGTAAGTCTTGAATATTCTAGAAGCCCCATGGAGCAGTCCTTGGCTTAGTTTTACAGAGCTGAATTATACAGAGACACCAGTCCGTTCCTCTGATGGAAGACATTTCTCCTCTCTCTTCAGTAATAAATTAAAAACATTAAGTATTTCATATGTCTAAAGTGGGATGACCTTGGCTTAGATAACTTGTTTGGATTATTCAGAATCAATTGATGGCAAATGGAATTGGTTTTACATTACTTTTTCTGTCTCAAACCACCTAAAAATACCAAGAGAACATAATGAAATTGAGAGTAGATAACAATTACTTAATCCAGTTGTGCAGTAGATGAAAGAACCACACAGTCATGAAGCTGTAATGACATTAAGTAGCTGTGGAAGAACTTGCCAAATAAGCATGCTAATTTAGAATCATAGAATCATAGAATGTCTGGGTTGGAAGGGACCTTTTAAGGTCATCTAGTCCAACCCCCTTGGAATGAGCAGGGACACCTTCAACTACATCAGGTTATTCAGAGCCCCATCCAACCTGAAAATGAATGTTAAAATATTTATTTCATAACATAAAAAATATATTTATTTCATCAGAGTGTTAGAAAGATAGAAATGGCATTTAAATAGAAGATTAAAAATACAAATTATAGCTCACATATTTTGGACATATGATTTATTAAATGAATAGTACTTGAAAACAAGAATCAAAAAATCGTAGAATAATAGAAGTGTTTGAGTTGGAATGGACCTTTAAAAGTCATATAGTCCAACCCCCCTGCAACGGGCAGGGACATCTTCAACTAGATCACATTGCTCAGAGCCCTGACTAACATGACCTTGAATGTTTCCAGGGATGGGGTGTCTATGACCTCTCTGGGATACCTCTTCCAGTGTTTCACACCTTCATTGTGGAAAATTACTTCCTTAGATCTAGTCTGAATCTAACCTCTTTTACTTTAAAACCATTACCCCTTGTCCTATGGCAACAGGCTTTGCTAAAAAGTCTGTCTCTATCTTTCCTATAAGCCCCCTTGAAGTACTGGAAGGCTGCAATAAGCTCTCCCCGGAATCTTCTCTTCTCCAGGCTGAACAACCCCAGCTCTCTCTGCCTGTCCTCAGAAGAGAAGTGTTCCATCCCACTGATCATTTTTGTGGCCCTCCTCTGGACCTGCTCCAACAAGTTCATGTCATTCCTGTGTTGAGGGCTCCAGAGCTGGATGAAGTACCAGATCAGAATAGAGGGGCAAAATGACCTCCCGTCTCCTCATCAGTAAGCAGTCTGCCAGTTGTGTTGAGCAACCAACATGAGCAAGCATGGGATTAGCAATTTTTTTATGAGAGGGTAATTCTTCATCCTCATTTCAGAAGC
>NW_010559170.1:318-3025 GCF_000687285.1 Phaethon lepturus | reverse complement strand
TGACGACCGAGTGCTTTCACCCTGAGTCACTGCTCCAGCTCACGCTCCAGAGTTAACTAGAAACGGGGCGATTTGCCACACGATGTCCTTCGGCCACTTAGGCTGGATCTCAGCTCTGTCCCCGGAGGACAAGAGCCTGCAAGTTTTTTCTCCATTGAGAAGGCCCGAATTAAGCGAGCAGAAAGGCTCTTCCCCGTCCTTACTCAATACCACTTTCCACAGGTCTGCGCTGATGCCTCTGAATGGGAAGCATAAAATTATTTGTGTCCTAGTTATTTAGCCAGCGGGAGATAACTCCAGTTCCCGGCGTCCCTAGCGCTGCTCAGCAAACCTGCTCTGTAAATAACATGCAGCCTTTAAGCTGCGGCGAGTGGATGAAATAAAAAGGGAGCTGATTCATATTCTAACCGATCCGCTCCCTCCCAAAGCACCTGCGCCAACACTAAGCTTCTTGCATGGCGCAGACAAAACCCCGTATTTACATATCCTGCGCTGCCCGGCTGAGCCTCATTTGCCAGGGTAAATGTCGGTACCTTCCCGATGCAACAGGGCAGCTGCGTCACCTCCAGCACCCCCGCTCCCGGCTCTTGCCCCGCTCCTCGAAGCCCCGCGCAGCGCCCGGGCAGAAGTGACGCTGCTGCTCTCGGCACGGCTCCCGAACCGGACCCATGCACGCGCGGCGACACAGAAAGGGGAATGGGGCGGGTGCTACCAGCGTGCTCGATAACCAACTTTCTGCCTGGGGTTCTCCCACTGGTTGGTTGTCATTTTCCTCGTTTTGTCGATGATACGACCTCAGTCACAAGAGGAGTTACCACCATCGACACGGGCGGGATCGCGGGGGAAGCGACAGAGCAGGAGACGCAGCATCGCCGGTGCTCGCAAAGCTCAGCTTCAGCTCCCAAGGCCTGGCAGAAACTCCCGGGGGAATGCTGAGAAACTGGGGCGAGGGGATGATATTTGTTTCCATAGCAGAATGGAAAAGTAGATGTAGCTTTTAGTTTTTATTTAAAAGTAGCATTTGTACATCGCTTTCTGCACAACTATTTACTGGAAACTGCTGATACTGAGAAAGATGAAAAAAAGCTGAATGAGAGGAGGCAGAGCTTACGTCTGGAGCCAAACAAGAAATCTGGGAATGAAGGAGAGAAGCATGAACTTAGTTATCTTTAAACTCAGATTTCATCTCAGTAACCTCACCTCAAGCCCAGTCAAAACCTAAACACTTCAAATAAAACCCCAGAAGCAGTAATTTCAGCAGAGCAGCTCACACGCCGAGTCCGAGTCAGGCCACACTCAGAGCCCAGACTTCTGGGTGAAGCAAAACCAGCCAAGTCTGACACAGACACGGCATTTACAGCCGGAGGAGGAGGAGGAGGAGGAGAGACTCCTCCCTCGCACAGCACACACTTGCGTGATCACTGCATTACTTGGTCCTTCCTCGGCTTAGTGGAGAAAGCCTTAAAAATGCACAAGTAATTGCAAAAGAGAATCTTCCAAAGCATCCCCGTCTCAGCTGAGCCGGGTCTACGGGGCCGCAGCACTTCCCGGGGAGCCTTGCACCCACCGAGAAATAAAGCGGAACCCCATCAGCTGGCAGAGTGCCAACACACGGATTCGATTCCGGTGAGAACAGCCCATGGGAACCTCCTGCCACAAGAAATACCACCACAGCTTGAAGACATCAGGCACAAGGGGCGGCATCCCTAGAGGAAGGCAAGTGAACCAAACACGCTACCTTTTTCCCCGTTTGTTTCTCCACCATGTCGTTGCTGAGAGAGAAATCTTCTGGCTGTGGTGTTTTAGAACACCCACCCTTGGGCATCGTTCTGCCTTCCTTACTTGATCTTCATTTATGCTGCCATCGCCTCATCATCAACCGTCTGTTTAGAGAGAGGAAAAGAGAGGTTAGAAATCTCGAAAGGATCTTTTCACCAGGGGAAAAAAAAGGCAGGACACTTCCCATGGGGATAAACCCCCACCGAACTCTTCCAACGGCAGCACCAGGATGGCAGAGCACCTCCAAATGCTGCGCGCCGCAGACCACAGCAGGCAAAACCACAGCTGGCTTCTGCCACCTTCCGCACGGGAAGCAAGCCGGGACCTGCAAGCTGCAGACACGACTTGTTTCATGTGCGAGGGATAGCCTAAAATGGATCGTGCCCAAACAGGAGCAATATCGCTCCTGTTCTTCATCTGCAGCATCACCGCAAGCCTACATAAAGCTTCCTGCAGCTACAGCTCCGTCCAGAGTGCAGGGACACGGGGACGGACCCCCCGGGTACGCGTCTGGGGCAGGGACAGCCCCGCTCCCACAGTCTGTCACACCGAATTCCCAGACGCTCGCAGGACCAACACGCATTGCTAAATTACAAAACCTACTTAATGAAGCGCACTTTTTGAACATGTCGCCGTTATGAGATGAGACCAGAAACCGCCAAGGGTTCCCGGAGCGGTTTGCCACGGGCTCCTCGCCCCGGCACCGGCGCTGCCGCCGCGCCTTGGCCTAGGTAGGACAATTTGGAGAATAACAAAGCGCTCCCTGCTCCTGCCATGGGTTGCCTGGTTACAGGACTGAAAAGACACTGACATCTGAAATACAGCAAAGCATGAGCTGCAACTGAGATCAGAAATACCCGCTGAAGCCGAGGCAGGCGAGGCCTTTTTAGGTGAACAAAAATATCTCCTCTCCCGAGACCAGAGGCTA
>NW_010559170.1:0-218 GCF_000687285.1 Phaethon lepturus | reverse complement strand
TCCCCAGCTAATTGCCACCTGACAACACTACACATTGCACCCATTAACTTCTTATAATAGCGGCTGGGTTTCTGCAGAGCTACAATTGCAGGAAATTGTCCAGGAACAAAGTCATGCAGTGCTCCATCACAAGATGGGAATTCTGTGGGCGGGGAGAAAGAAAGAAAACAGAGGGGAGGAGAGGAGCCAAACCCCCCGCCTGCTCGGGGCCGGGGGAC
>NW_010559169.1:614-846 GCF_000687285.1 Phaethon lepturus | reverse complement strand
GGCGCACGGAGGAGGAGAGCTGCTTTCTTCCCGGCGAGGTCAAAAGTCCACATCATCTTCAAAGGCTTTGATTTACAGAAGCGAGCAGGGAGAAATGGAGAGTCAGTGTGAAAGGTCAACATTCATTTCGCCAAAAGCTTTTGTTGGGTCCCAGGTGAAGCCAGAAATTTGCATTTAAATGAATATGTATTTTGAGACAAATACAGGCAGAATAAAGGCCTTGCTGAGACGA
>NW_010559169.1:0-529 GCF_000687285.1 Phaethon lepturus | reverse complement strand
TAGAAATAAAGCCACGTCAGCTAAAGCCATTTTTCTTCCTTTTCTGAAAACCACAGCCTACTGTAAATACTTGATGTGGACCTGAGTTACAGAAGCTTTAAACGATAAAAGAAAAGAATTGGTGGATTTGCAGGGTCTGTGTGTGATGTGCAGGAGAATGATCTCGGAGCCATTGTTCCAGGGCAGCTTCTCTTTCATCCTAAAATCCTAATAAAGAGCAAAAAATCTGCTTAGAGAGGGGGGAAAAAAACGAGTCAGCTCTGGGTGACTTGGGAAGCAAAGTGGGGCTTTTGGGGGGTTTTTTGTTGTCGTGGTTTTTTTTTTCCTTTCCAAGTCCTTGGTGCAGCCTGAAGCCCTGTCCCTGGGCAGGCTGAGTGCTGAGCCTGGGGCTCCAGCCCCGAGACCCCGCAGTGGAGCGCGCAGCACCGGCACGCGTGGGGTACGGCCAGGACAGCGGCTCGTCGGGGCTTGGACCGCGGCAAGCAGCAGCGTTGGTCCCTGGTCTCTGATGCCGCGAGCTGCCGGCGGC
>NW_010559168.1:1936-2333 GCF_000687285.1 Phaethon lepturus | reverse complement strand
CTAATGCAATCAGATATTGTTGTAGATTAATTTCTCCTACTTGGGTGAGATCTTGCCCTTGATATCTAGTTTGAAATGGTCTTCCATATACAATTTCAAAAGGACTAAGTTTTTCCTTAGTTCTTGGTTTGACTCAGGGCCTCAGTAACATGATAGAGAGGGCTTGATCCCACCTTAAATTGGTTTCCTGGCAAATCTTACTCAATTGTGTCTTTATTAAATGATTTATCTTTTCCACTTGCCCACTCGCTTGCGGGTGATAAGCTGTGTGCAACTTCCAATTAACTTCTAAAAATTTACTAACTTGTTGAACTACTTGTGACACAAAGTGTGGTCCCCTATCAGAGGGGATCACTTCTGGCACTCCAAATCGGGGAATAATCTCTCTCAATAAATC
>NW_010559168.1:0-1690 GCF_000687285.1 Phaethon lepturus | reverse complement strand
AAACAAATTCCTGGCTACTATTTGCTTCATAAGGGAATTATACAAAGCTTCAGTTCCCCAATGAGTCTTGTCGTGTTCTGCTTTTACCAGTTTCCATAATATTCTAAAGGGAACTATTATTCTGTTATCTTTTAATTTTGCCCAACCTGATGATTCAACTTCTGCTTCCAAATCTTTAATTAATCTAAGATCCTTCTCATCATAATCAGCCAAGTCTGGTAGTGGCAAAGCTCTTTCAGGAATCAAACTTAATACCTCACCTTGTTCCACAGCTCTTTTTGCCTCATAATCTGCCGATTTATTCCCCCCTTCCTGAGCAGTGTTACCCTTTTGGTGCCCCTTGCAGTGCATAATTGCAACCACCAAAGGCGATTGTACCACATCCAAAAGTCTTAGGATCATGTCAGCATGCTTAATATGTTTTCCTTGGGCCGTCAAAACTCCCCGTTCCTTCCAGATAGCCCCATGGGCATGAACTACACCAAAGGCATATTTTGAATTTGTCCAGATATTCACTTGAAGTCCTTCAGCTTCCTTTCAATTCAAGGTTTTCTAGGATTTTCTTACAAGAAAGTAACTCTATTCATCATTACTACTGTCAAAAAGAAAGGATGTTCACATGAGAACTTCCTGCTGCACTTTTAGTTAAAGACAAGGACACAAAAGTGGCATACTTGCCGGTACAGAGAGGGAGCTGTCTGCAGGCTCCGCTGGTACAATGAGCTGGCTGAGGTAATCCTGCAGCCAAGGGATTTGTGGGACACAAGACAGGCCTGAAGGCCAATCTGTATATGCAGCACAGTGCTTATTAGCTCTTATTAAAGAATGTTTTCTCAATTTTATACCTATGATTTTATGGATATATATTTAATTTCGATAACTTTATACGTGTATATATAAAAAATACACACATATATGCACATATAGCAGTATATAAAAATAGTGCATATATAAATAAAATACATATTTATACATATTTGTATAATTTTATATATTTGCATATATGTGCATATTATATGTATATATTTTTATACCTGGTCCAAAGGAAGTGGGCAGCCAATCACAGGGCTGCCTGAGAACACGTGGATTTGACTATGTCAAGAAATGACCATCAGCCAATCACAGAGCAGTGTGACTTTTAACAAAAGGGCAGCTCCCTGACATAAAATGTCAGCATCCTGTCATAAAATATCAGCTGAAACAAAATGGTACTCTCCGGTATATGTAGGGGAAGGGCCTTCCGGGTCTGATGTACTTCCGGGTAAACTGGTAGGGGTGGCTGTTCCTGCCAGTCATTCACAACAGCCCACGTGACCAGAAATGGGGCGTGACTTCTGGGGCAAATGGCCCCTGAGGCTGCTGGGAGGGGGGTAGGATTTCCACCGGAAGCTAGGGTTGAGGCATCTGTCACTTCTTATCTTGTGTATCAGTGGTACGAATACTACTGGCATCGAGGAGTACTGCAGCTATCGAGACTTGCACAGAGGAGGCAGAGTTTATGCCGCAGTACTCAATGGTCAGATGCTAAGACCCCTCGGGTTTGCACACTGACCAGACAGGGTTGTTAAAAGGGGAGTGGGTGCTAACAACTACTCCTTGTTCTTCCAATTCTGTGAGAAGGGAGATGATGGATTTTTGGCCTTGTGGGTTTACAGGGACGACGTGTGGAAAACAGACTCCACAATCTGTA
>NW_010559167.1:17602-31527 GCF_000687285.1 Phaethon lepturus | reverse complement strand
ACCGCAACCCACCCCCCTCGGCAGCACCCCTTGGCAGCACCCCCGCCCGGCCATCGCCCCAGGACATCCCACCTTGCAGCACCCCGCCTCCACGCAGCACTTCCCTCGGAGCACCCCCAGAAGCATCCTCTCCCGAACCTTTACCCTTCCCTCGGCCCCGCGCTCTTCCTCCCAAAGTATCCCCGACCAAATCCGAAAACAAGAGTGTTTTGTCCCAAAGGCCCGGGGGCAGAGGGGGAAGGTGGTAGCAGGAGGCGGGGGTGGCAGCACTCCGGGGTGAGGGTGGAGCTGGAAAGGAAACTACGTGAATAATTACAGGCAAAAGGAAATAAAATCAACAGCAGCACTGCCACGTAACACTTGGCTGCATCTCCTGGTGCCTAACGAGGGAGTCAAGTATCACAGCTGCACGTTTCGGGCAAGGAAACTGAGGCAGAATGGGGTAAGATTACTGGCTTACCTGGCATGTCTGCAGCTGAAACAAGGTCCTAGACGTGTTTCTTCAGGAGTTTGCCACAGCATGGAAAGGCAAAGGCCATCCAGCAGCCCCTTCAACACCAGCTTGTTTCTGGAGCACTCCAGGTCTCACACTCCACCACACACCTTCCTGGAGATCTCATGTGCGTCACACGTCACCGCTGCCGCCTGCGATGTTTAACCTCCATTGAGTGTGGTATCACTACAGGAGGTGCAGAGGGTGAAAAAAAAAGTTGAGACGGGATTTATTTACATTCCACACCTATCATGGTGATCAACAGAAATTGCACGTTATCGAAAAGCATAGCTGATGTAGTGACACTTACCTCATATTCTACTGAAACTTGGTGATGCAATCATATTATGCCATTGCAAAACAGAAGTTGTCATGCACATGTGGTAAAGGTTTGTCGTAGCACAAAGAATCATTCCACTAACCACTGAATAAAAACATAGGGAAAAAATTATAAAAGCCATTACTCCAATTCTTTCAACCAAATCCGGAGAGGAAGAACTCACATGTACACAGTTCCACATGGTTCCACAAGATCAGGAGCAAGGAGCTACATGTTGGTAAGATAATTGCTTGGACACATGAGCAATTTCACAGGATCAGGGGAAAAAAAAAAAACTTGGCAAAGCTTTATTTTGCCTCCTGACTTGAAGATCATGTTTGAACGGCCAAATCCTAATGGTCCAGCACAGCCTCAACAAAAGCATCAGTTATGGTGGTCGACATTATATCAGGAAGTATGCAGCTATTCCTAGAGTATGTATAAGTTCTCGAAGTTTTGCTAAATGCTGAGTAGGCCAGTTTTACGCAGCTGGTGCAATCAAAAATTTAAGGGGAAGCTGGCTGAGAACAGAAAACTAATCAACCACCTAAACTGAGAACAGAGAAAAAAAGATTTGTGCCACTAATATTTTTGTCATCCTTTCATCTAAGCCAAGAAAGGTATCAGATTCAGATAATTAGGTACTTTTGGAACAAGAACCACATAGTCTTTAAAATAATTTTCTGTTAGTTCTGTGATCCCATAAAATGTGTACCATAAAAATAGTTCTGTGGATATTTTGTCAAAGGCTACAGCCAGAAGAGAAAAAAAAAAAACCTAACTGTAAAGCATGCCCCAGGGCAATCTAGCAGAAAATGCTACTGATTTTTGGAGTAGGAAAAAAGGTAGCTTGCATGTACCTCTGCCAAAGTAAAACATAACTGTGTTCCTTGGATGCAACAGGAGGAAGACAGATACAAAAATTAAATTCTTGTGCCCAGTATCCACCAAAATGAGAAGAGCTTGCCACGAGTTAATGCAATAAAAAGATAAATCAATTAGCTATTACATGACTACCCAAATACAGACTCTTAAAAACATTAGTTTGAGAAATTTTCTTCCCTTGCATATCATGTAACTGTATTAAGTTCTGAGTAAATATTAAGGCGTCTTTGGTGATAAGTGCTACAGCTGCCTTGGAACATGCCAGTCACCAGAGCTGTGTGTGGCCTTTGTGTTTTATCCCATCAGGACCGTGTCACTGCTTATATTTGTCCTCCAACAGTGCAACAGGTAGGAAGCAGTTATGTGTTCACTCTGCCATGTTGGAAAAACAGTATAATGATGGGACTAGAGTAGAAAGATTATTAAGCAGGTACCAACAGAGCTGAAAAAAACTTGTTCCATAACAGTATTGGTTTTGCTTGTTCACCGAAGACACACCACTGCAACAAGATATTCAGAGTGAGAAGTCACACCTGGTTTCTAGTTCCCCTGAAGGCTGGTGGATGTGGTGACTCATTGCCACTCTTCAGCCCCTGTAGATGCTTACCTTGGTGGATCTATTCATGGTTCTTTTTCCTCTATTCAATATATTCCAAAGTAATCTAAAACTTTTTCTAGAACAGCCAATTATACCAAATAGGCAAGAAACCAGAACTATTGAGACCTTTTCCCATCCTTCTCATACTTGAAACAATACACATATTTACTAGTATTCATGTTAACTCTTTATATTTTTAACAGATGCTAGTGCTAACTTCACTTATTCCAAAGAAGTAACCTTTAACAATTCCTGTAGCCAGTTTACTACGCTATATGGGTATAGTACACCTAAAAAAAGCACTACAAGATAGAGAGATATCACAATGGCGAGACCTCCAGTTTAATGGCTTATTGGAGCTATTTCTCAAATAAACATTCCCCCTAGTGTGCTGACTTTCTTCAGAAGCGAGGGTGTGCCTTGCACTTTCTAAAGCAGAGCTGCAAAGAAAATCCTCACCACATGAATGAAAGGGAAGTGATGGGAAAAAAAATGAGCCCAAATTTGGTGAGAGCTGCTGCAAGGACAGTGGTGGGATGCTACCTGAGGCCGCAGCATGCTGAACGTCAAGGCTCTTTGCTACGTCATTGCTGACCAAGAAAGGAAAGGGAGAATGATACTGGGAAGATCCTCTGAGGAGTAACTTTACATCACCATCAGGCTGAGGGGAAGAGAGAAGGAGACATGACGTTTTGGAAATATCACCAAAACACTAGTGAAGCCAAAGTATCAGTGTAAAGCATGAGGAGAGCCAATGTGATGATATCTTATGAATGTATCCAATGCACTCTGAAGCCATCAAGAGCCAAGATATTATTCTAACATTAACTCATTAAGTATAGGACTTGGATATAAACACTAATTAAATCCCACTGTAAAACACACCATCAAAAAACAAATGCACAGCTAAAAACACAGCAAACATTTCAACAGGAGAAATTTAAGTGTGTGTATCTAAACAAGATTCCTTATTACTTTTCCAGGAATACTCACAAGGAGCCACTGTACACCTTGCCTTCATGCACACAAATGTTTTTTTTCTAGATTTTATTAAGGATGGCATTATCAATTCTTTTGAT
This sequence comes from Phaethon lepturus, assembly GCF_000687285.1. Taxonomy (NCBI): domain Eukaryota; kingdom Metazoa; phylum Chordata; class Aves; order Phaethontiformes; family Phaethontidae; genus Phaethon; species Phaethon lepturus. The sequence continues at coordinate 28,153 of NW_010559167.1, read as the reverse complement.
GAAAGAAAAAAAATCTAATTGAGAACCACAGTTGGCATTGTCAAATCCTGCTGCTCTTTTGTGTGAATGTCTAATTTTCTCATAAAGGAGAGAAAAACTCTCTTCTCAGCAAAGAAAAACAACACAGCTTCTCTCCTCTGCCCTGATGGGTTTTTTTCGGCTGTTGTCTGACTCATGAAAGAAAAAGTGACCTCATCAGCCTTTACCAAAACCTGGCCAATATGGATCCATGTGAGGCTGATTAAGATACTGCTTTTAGCTGCATTCCTAATCACAGGTTCATCTGCAACCCTGCAGAGGTCCAACAAATGAAGCATTAGTATCCAGCCCACCCCTCTGCATAGCCTGTTTCCAGCAGCACATTTTCAAGGTTATGAGGAAGAGACTTGAGGGTACAGGCACATAAGGAGATCAAATCACAGAAGAAAACAGTCCTTCCACATTAAAATACCCTTTCTCCTGACCTCATAGGCAGTGTATCTAGTAACACAACTCTTTGGAGCTCAATCAAATAAAAAGCATTTGAACACTTCCTCCTCGTGTCTTCTCTCTCACCTACGGGTAGATAGATATTCACTGGAAACACCACCAGAAGTTTTGAAGATCCCATTATCACGATTCTGAGCAATCCTGTTTGCACCCACCAATTCACCACCAACTATACAGACTTGTTTACACAAGTTTGGTTAATAGATTGCTTTTGACATTTGTTAGCCTAGAGCACAACCCTCCGGGCATGCAACTGATAAAGGATTTTCAAAACCCAAGATGAAGCCTCCTGCAAGACTTGTGTTGTGTTTTATTTCTTTCATTCCAAAGTTGGACACTTGGGTCCCAGGAGTCTGGATGACCCCAACACAGAGAATTACAAGTCTCTAAAACACAGCTCATTTTCCTTGCAGCTGAGCACCTGGTTTACAGGCAGAATTTGGAGCAGGACCAAGGGTCTGCTTGCTCTTCAGGTCTGTGAGCATTAAACCATTCCCAGAATGCAACTTAAGCTAGCTGCAAGGTTTAAGTCATTTTGTGCAACTACACAAATAAATGTACTCAAGACCTTAGGAGACTTGGGCATGTCAGCAGTCTGGGATTAAGACATGAATGATGATAATTAGTTGTAGTTTGACTACTCACTTTCACCTCCAGCAGATTATCTTGAAAAAAACACATTTTTATTCCACTTAACATCATTATGATTCATCTTATAGGCTATGTGTTCTATATTATTTAGAGCTGGAGTCTCTGCTCTGAAATGTCACTGACCATTTTTTGTCTGAACAGCGGAAATGCTGCATGGTGAAACCCAAGTTTAAACTTCAAAGAAATGAAACTATCACAACCTCAATTTTTTCTTCTCTTTTTCAATCACATGCCCATGCTTGTGTGCAACTCAACCATTTCAAGCCATTGAGTGCGTCACTACATTTTGATCAGCTGTACCTGGTGAGAAAGAATGAAGATGTGAGACAATTGTTTCAACTAGTCAGGATTTATTAATAGCTTTTAAAAACTTTTTTCACATATCTTATAATTTAGTGTCTGTGTAGTTGCTTTCCTGACCCAATTCATTAAGCAGCAATGCAGAGGACCGTTTCTTGTGCAAACAATGAACTTCAAGAATATTTGAAAATCCAGCTTTTGGTTCATCCCAGAAGTAGTACAGAGCTGTACCGTGGAACTCTGTGCTCCTGAGAGCAGTGGACAACTTCTAGAACAAAAACATACTCAGGGGGCTGAATAAGGAATTGCATCCAAGAATCTCCAAGGAATTTACCGGCATTAATTCATTCATCCTCATACACCTCAGAAATTTTGTCATAAATATGACTAATAGGAGCTAAATTTTTGTTTTGTGGCTGGCTCAAGGTTATATAGGAAACCAGCACCAGTCAGGAATAGAATATGAGATTTTGATCCTTCCGTAACACCAAAGTGTTTGATAGGGAAGGAAAAGATGAGTGACTTATTTCGGTTGGGCTTTTCTGTTTGTGCTTCTTGAACAGGGAAAACTGGGTCCCTGGAGTTTTCAACTTCCAGCCCTGTGCTCTTCCCAGAGCTGCACTGAGACACTTGGTCCTTGAAACAGGTGAGGCTGGCACCCTCACTGCTTTCCTGTCCCTTTTTGCTGTTCAGTAGGTGCTTCAGGCAACGGTGAAATCTCACCATGGGAAGAGAAAGGAGATCCCAGCTCCTGCTGAGCTCCAAACACAGGACAAGCCCAGAGCCAGAAATTTGCATCTCCCATACTTAACTCACTTTGGCCCCAGCTAAACTAATAAAATTATTGATAATCCTAATCAAATTATTAATAATTTGTAGCCAAGAAGCAAGTTTTACATTCCTCAAAACTGATTCGAATAGGGAAAAATTAGCTGCTTGCTTTCATTTCTTCTACTGTTAATTTTTCTTCTATTGCAGTGCTTATCTCTTCATTATAGTACAAAATCTCATTAAGTCTCAATCCAAACTCCAAAACTAAGAGCACAGCAGACTCCATCCATGTTAATACATATTTCCATTAAATTGTTTAATCAGATTAACTAGAATAGTTGACTGAGGGATATTAGTCTTGCACATACTTCTAGATGTTGAATAAACTACGCAAAATTAAGGGTCCTGAGCCAGAACAACTGCTTACATGTAGACATGGCCCCAAGTCTACTTAAAGCCTCACTCACCAATGCTCTCCAAGTGTTAACCTGTAAGCAAATAGAAAGACTCCATTCTAAAAAACACTGACCTATGGACTCTTCAGTCTTTTGATTTCAATCACTTTTAAATATTTAAGACCCAAAAATGACCAAAGGTGAGCCGAGAACTCCTAACAAGGTAACCTTAACAAAGTTTGATGATGACGAGGTAAAGGAGATCAGTCTGCAAAGCCAGGCCAACTGTCACATACACGCTTAGAGCCGTTAGTACATAGACCCCTGAAGGTCTTGCTGGGAGTATTAAAGGCTGTGTGCTTCCTGTGCCAAGGACAGCCGTACTTGCCAAAGGGGTTACCAACTCCATCTGCTCACTACCACCCCATGCCAGACATTATCACACCCAGGTCTGTCAGCAGAGCTGCAGCTGTGAGATCTCATTAATTCTCTTCTGTCAAAATAAACTGCACTGGTAGAACCCTATTAATTAAACTAGTTCACCTTCCTCCCTTGTCTGCTGCAGTCATGTGTTAACTAGCTCAGGTAGGTGCATCTCTGTGGTCCCCGCATCCCTTTCCTGCTCCGAGCTGCTCCAAGAAGGCTGGAGATCACTAAATCTGTAGGAGGTATAATAAAACTCATCAAGCAAAGCACAGTTCCTGTGCTTTAGCGTGATATGATCAGAAATGTTAAAAACAAGCAGTGCCCACAGCAGGCATTAGTTGAACACATGCCAAGCGTGATCAAAGGCTGTTAACATCAGCAGGGCTTCTCACCCTGCTCCCAGCCTTCAGGACAGCTATTTCTAACAGAAGTACTTTACAGACAGGTTTGACAGTCTTCAAAGCAGATCTGTCATGCAGGCGATCTTCAGAACAGACTAACGGGAGGGCAGGAAATTGTGTCAGCACAAGGAAATGATAAGAATAACTGCCTATTTTTGTAACTATGGATTTGCTGGTGCTGGATCATTCCACTGATCCATCAATTTCCCTGTCCTGCCTCTGGCAGGGACCCACATTTGTCAGAACCGAGGAAAGTGGAAACCCCAGAGAAGGCATATGGGCGATTGCACAATGCTGGAAGTTCAGGGAAATTGTGTCCTCAGCAGCTTCAGGAATGGTTAAGTTTGCGTCTGAAAGCACAATACCCAGGAGCGATTATTCCAGCCGTGTTTTTCCTACTTCGTCAGTCTATGCACTTCAGAATATAAACACTAATGCTGGATTACAGTAACTGGTGAACGCCTGCTTCCCAGCAGAGCTAGTGGGCTCCCTTTCTCATTCTCTTTGCTTATTGTAAAGCAGAGATGACAATTTCCCAGCCTAGGAAAACCTACCAGTGATGCAAAGACTTTGCTCTGTGAAAAGGTGAAGAACTGAGTTTATTGCAGTGTGTCGGTGGAAGAGGCACAGGGTGGAGCACAAAGTGCTGGGGTAAGGCCTCAGCTGCTATGATTTAAAACAGCCCCCGAGGCTGCTCTAATTTACTTTGGAGCTTTTCCTAGAACAAGGTTGAACATTTTGCAGACAGGACACGAAACACAAAAACCTTTTGCACAGGCAAAAGTAAATGAAACAATCCCTGAGCACAAGTTGCTAATTCCTCCTCTTTGAAAGCCCAGGTGTTTTGACTGAGGGCTTAAACCCTTGGTTATGCAAGGCCAGGTGAGAACCCCACCTCTGTGTACACAGCTATGTTCCCTTTCCTCTGGCTTTGACAGAATCCAGCTTGAGTGTACACAATTAGGAAAAATAGCACAGAGCAGCCTCCGACATAACATAAAAATAAAAAATGGGTGAATTTGAGGTGTAGAAGCAAGAGGTAGCACTGAGCTTTGAGAGAACTCATTAAAATTCATCTTCCACGTGTCTGAGTTGTTTATGGAGGATCACCACAGCCACTCAGCCCCTATAAACTGCAAGTGCCAGTCTAGAGATTTATAGTGCTGCAGCCTTAAAAAAAAAAGGGCTAATCCTTGTCTCAGCAGGTTGAGGCTGATATAAAATGAATATGTATACACAAAAATATTTCGAGCTTGCATTTTTGCCCCCCTCCCTGATAAACCTAACAGGTTACTGGTAAGGGTTTTAATATAAACGATTTATTTAAGGACTAGGTGGGTGAAAGGAAAGAAAGAGCACTCAAAGTTGAGTGATGTTTCTAGGTAACAGCCAGAGATGACAGCCAGGTGCTTTATACATCCGGCTTCAGCCGGATAAGAGACATGCAGGCATCAGTAATTTGGGAATAAAAGCATGCTCTGCTTTGCATAGGGATATCACTCTGTACCATGAGAGGTTACAGTACAGAATTACCAGAACAGATTCTTATGCCTCTATATTTACCATCCTCAGTATCTAAAGCTAAGATACAGCAAAAGAAAACAGGAAGAGAAAAACAGCCTGTTGAGTGTGGGTGTTTTAAAGGGCTTTAATGCTTGGCATAACACGTGCACTCTATGGCATTTCTATAAATCACATGGCAAGATGTTCCAACATCATGTATCATGTAAGTATCTTGTTAATTTTCTTTATGAATCTTAAATTGATGCAAATAACTTAGTATCCAAGAATGATTAGACCGCCAACTTGGAAGAAGAGATTTTGTTTTCAAAAAAACCAGAATTTTTACCACTGTAGAGACATACTTGCCCCTTGAGTGCCTCTAAACATTTGTAGGTACATAAACATTTCCCAAATTTGGCAAAAAAAATTTACAAGTAATCCTTTCACAAAAGCTGCGTGCTGCTTAGGCAAGTACAAATTCTCAACTCGCTCCATGACTATTTAGAGCACAACTACAGAAGTTTCGCTGTAGTACAAGTGCACTGTTGTACTGTTGGCTTTGTAAAGCATATTAACTCCCTGTGATGCAGACTATCACAGTGCAGCCTTAGCACCGAAGCGTCCTATTTTTACTGAATCCTGCAGACAACTGAAGGCAATTCCATTTTTTGTCCAGTTCAATACAAACCAAAGCCCCAAATCTCCCACAGTTCTGGGGGAAAAAGTATTACCCCATGTTAACTTTTAAAACTTTCTTTCAACACAGCCAGCATTTCCGTGTTGCAAGCTGTGATCTGGCAGCCGGTGAAGGAAGTTGTGACATGACACCTCTTACCAAAGCATTGGTAAGACCAAAGCATTCATACTTTTCTTTTAACCCTCACATACAATTTTTAAAGCCACTTGCTGGGTGCTAGGAGAGGAGGAGGAGGATAGAGGCAATAAAGAGAAAAAGGGAGGGTTGTCCAGCAGTAACACAAAAGAGGTTAAGAGCTGACAGCAGGCAGGCAAATACACCACGTCTCCTTGCTGGAATCACACTGCAATCAAGGAATTCCTGGCAGCCAGCTGCTGCTGTGGACTGTCTCCACCTATGTTTGAGACAAGGGCCAAAGAGCAATTCTGTGGGATCAAGAAAGAGGGGAACCAACCTAGACTACTCGCTGGCAAGAAGAGATCAAGTATCTAGAGGGAACGAGGAAAGTTCATGAGGGTTTAGACATCTTTTTCACATGGCAAGACAGAAACCACACTAGCACATATATGTCTGAATATAGTGCTAGAAAGGGTCAATGGTGCCACTCAAACAGTCACATAAATGCCAGTCAAACAAGTACTATACTCAATATCCAGTATAATTCACCAGGCACCAGCTGGTAAGTGCTTTTATTTGTTTTCCTATTCATATTCCTTTCCAAGAGATGAGGCGCTCAATTCTGCTGAAGGCCAAGTGTGAAATTATAATTACAATGGTGTCTAAGTGGAGCAAACCGGGAATCATTCCAAACGCTGACCTTGAAAACATATGAGTAACCTGGAAGTTAGATAAGGGACCACGGGGAGAACAGGGGTATGTACTGGGGAAATTAAGCAGGTATTTGTTTTCTGAAAAACTACAAGTTCTCCCCACCATCAGTAAACACCTTAAAATTTAGTTTAGGTAAGAAGGTAGATCATGACCCAGATTTGCAGTCATAAGCAACCCTACTACAGTTGATCCATCCAGAGGGATGTTCACAACTTTTACTTGCTATTCCAGATGCCACAAAACACCCCCATGGTACCTTAGGAGCAATCTAGATCTATTTCATAGGAAATCACAAAGTGTAGAAAACATGATTCCTCAAAAATATCAGATAATAGCATCAAGAATATTTTCTCTTCTTCTAGATTCCTTTAACAGGAAGACAGCTTTGTAAAAATAGCAGATAGTCCCTGAAAGCAGACCCTTGTGCCACATGCAAATAAAGAAAAGTCTCTAAAGGTCCATGCCAATATTGGCACCAAACCTAGCAACCCCCCAAAAGCAAGCAATATTCTTCAGTCAGTACCTGAATTATTTTCCATGCCCAGCCTGGCTCACCTTACACTGTCTCTCTGCCTGTGGCAAATACTCCAGGATGTTCCAGAACTAGATGGGGAAATAAAAATCCAAGAGACTGATATAATCCTGATGGAAAAAGCGAAGATACTTTAAGCAGCAAAACTGAAATGAACAGAGGATTCAGCATCCCCACACTTACCTGCTCCACCTGGAAGAGGGGAGAAGACACAGCTCCTACCCCCCGATGCCCTGGTCCGGGGCATGGGGCCACGGGGACACACTGGAAGACACAGCTCTGCTGCTCACTGGCCTGGGACAGCACAAGGCAAGTCACTGCAATACACTACAGTTCCTTTTCATACTGAGGCAGCTCAACTTAATTAAAAGATGCCTTCACGTTACCCTCCCACCCCCTCCAATCCTGTACTCAAGCACCCAGTATGTATCTTTCTCCCCCCTTCACTACACTCAGCAGTAATTTTGCTAAACAACTACATTCTGAGGAGACAAAAAAAACTATCCTAGAGCCTTTGCTTCTCTCAGCATTCATATAAAACTCTTCCCAAATAGCCTGGCCTTTGAGTTCTGCTCTTTATTCAGCTCTGGAAACCCAGTCAGCGAGGCTGTCCCACTTTGCCTAGTTTTGCATCACTTGGAAAAACCTGAACTGGTTGCATAAATTTGAGTGGCTATTTTGGCTGATGCAAGCTGAGAATCAGGTTTGCCCGAACCCCTGTCATCTGTAGCCAGGAGAGAAAAGCTGAGGTTCAACAGCCTTTTAAACACTGGTGTCAGCAGAAGGGGACTCTGCCTCCTCCCCAGCCCTCTTCAGATGCTCCTGCAACTTGTTACTCACCCAACTCAGTCCACCCAGGGAGCAGATCACTCTGCCAGAGCCTCCAGTGAGGTAACCACTTCCAGCAGCGAGATGTGACATGGATAACCTGGGGAACAGTAATATTTTTCCAGCATCTTCACTATATGCAGAGGACCCCATTGATCACACTCTAGGGTCCATTACGGTTTCTTCAAACCACACCTTCTCAGTAGAATTACCATTCTTGCCCTGGTTCCCAAAGACAGAGCAGATTAACTAGGTCAGACATGGAATCTTACAAGCAAGTCACTTCCCACCTGAAGTGAGTTTCCATTCTAAAGATTATTCATTAATACTTGGATTGAATTTGTCTGTCTGAAAAAAGTGCAGTATGAAAATATTTCCCCTTTTTGGTTCATAGTGCATGGGAAAACCACACAAGTGTGGACTACTGCTTTATTTGCCTTTATGAATATTTCACACAGCTGTATTTTACATAGCTTTAAGTCTTAGTGTGAAGGAGTGGGAATGCTGAGAAAATCTGAAACAGCATAAACATTCTTAATGCTTGCAACCAACTCTAATTTGTGGCTTAGCCAAAAAGCAACTCTTTCACCACCACCACCGCTTTTTGTACTTTTAGAAGGAAAAGGAAGAGTTTGTATGGGTATCAAAGATAGTACTACAGTATTTACAGAGAAATAAAATCTTGAACTTTTTTAAAAAAGGATCAAACCGTCACATTTCCAGAAGGAAATAACCTTCCTTTAAAAGTCTGGAACCTCAAAAACTAGGGAAAAAACATGAACAAGGAACAAAGTCTACTCTAAAAGTTAAGGTGACTAAACTGATTTTCACAAATACCACACTAAACATGCAGGAAAATGCTGCTGCTTTACAAGAGCACCACTTCCAATAGCTGATATAGTGGTGATACATAGATCGAGAATCTTGTTTATAACACAGGTAGTGAAATAGGCAGCACCTTTAGGAATTTGCCAAATTTCATTACGCAATCCCCAAACTATCTTTATAAGCACGCAATTTAATTGAAACTGGGAGAGTTATTTTTATACCACTGGAGCCATTACAAACATCCTGAACAGACTACAACATTCATTTCCTCCAATAGCTCTAGTAAGTCAGGGACTTCCAAGGATAAACTTTAAGAGCAGGGAAAACAGTTTCAGGAATAGTACGTGCACACAGTTTAACTGTGCTTTCAGTAAGACAGATCACTTTAAGTCATTCTTTTCCTCCATACTATTCTTTATTCAGAGTCTGATGTTCCCATATGATTTAGTAAAGTTATAAAAAAAGCATTAAATGTTTCTCTCCAGTCTTGGCAATACAAGACAAACTTGATGGAAGTCTCTCCTTGTCCTGCCCCTGAAATGAATATTTTTCTCTCTTCCTTTGCTTCTCACTAACAGGAAAACACCACAGCACAGTCTTGTTATAGTATATTAATTTCTTCTGGTTACAGAAGGCCATGGATTCTGTTGCATGTATAAATAGCAAATACATTTCCATTGTTAACTGGCTTTCCACTTTAGATGATCACAGCATCTGAACTCTGCAGAAAAATAGCTGCTGAAAAGAAAGCTCAGATTCTTCCCTCATTTGTCTTGAGCAGGAATTGCTTTATACTTGATTAAAAGATCAGAAAAATTTGTTAGCCTACACTAATTAGCATCACCTGATTTCTTTCACTTTACCACTAAGCTTCATGCCCATAGGACTCAGGAAAGCAGCACCACCCTTCCGTGAGGAAGCTGAACAGAAACACGTCTGGAGCATCTTCTGTCATGAGGCTCTAAAGCCATCAGCATGGGCTGGTTTCTGGGTACCTCTACATTTTTGACAGTTTTGTGTCTGGTTTGCTGTTCATCCTGGAAGATGGTCATTTCTGTGGTGTGCATCAAGCAAATGGGCTTAGGCTGTCCTCATCTCAGCAGCAAGCAAACACTCCTCCCTTGTGGTTCAGTTGCAATTTTTAGCTTCAGATGAGCCAGAAGGTCCAAAAAAAACAGAGAGCAAGTCTGATGACAGAAGAGACAAAAGGTACAGTGGATGAGGAAAATGCAATTGTGCGGCTGTGGCATTGAACAGCCATTAAGTGTCAGCAAAAGAAATAGCAAGCACAGAAGGGAGAAGCAAAGAAATACCGTCTTCTGACTTGCCTGAGACAGTAACAGCGATCTGTTGACAATGGATAGATGACTTGGGAGGAAGAATTGTAGTCTGCAAGAAAACCACTGAATCTGAAAACCAGATAAGGAGGTAAATAGTGCTACTAAGTGCAGCTAAGGCATCGTTAGCATTCAGATTCTAAGTGATACCACATCCTCAAAACTTGGCTTTCCTCAAAAACTTTCCTCCTCAAAACTAAGGACAACCTTAGTTTACAGTTGCATGGGGAGAAGATGGATAACGTTTAAACACTGTTGAGAGGAACTGAACCAGGTAATGTGGTACCAGTCACTTTCCCTTAGATCACTAGGATCAAACCTGGAAATCTTATATTTGTAAGCTCCAAGTACACCAGCATTTGGGGTGGAGGACGGGACAGAAATTAAATTAAGTCACAACCTGACCTTAACTCCTAGTTTCACTTGGGATACTCTGCAGAGCACATGAAGTACAAGCCTACAGCTCCAAATACCAACTCACCCCCATCCAAGACTACAGCTCATAAACAGATCCCAGGGCTGTATGCCAGCCAGGAAATACGCTCCTGGTTATGCAAACAGC
>NW_010559167.1:0-17571 GCF_000687285.1 Phaethon lepturus | reverse complement strand
TAGCAGGAATGACACCAAATAACAGGATCTGGGCACACTCAGGGGAAAAGCCCAACCGCAGCTTTACTGAACTAACTGAGCCAGACCCTGGAGAAAAGGAGGTGCATCACCAGCTCACCCGAACCCTTCATCCTCCAAAACTAGCACTGCACTGAGGGGCTGAAGGTCTGACCACTGATGGGGAGAAGGAAAGAAAAGATTTATCATGGAAGATAAGAGGACACACATAAGAGGAAGAAAAAACCAGTAAGACTTATGAAAAGGTAACAGATAAGGTCCAGAGTATTTGTGCTGTCTACTGTACACGTTTGTACCTGCTCAAGAACAGCAAGAGACTGGTCAGAGGACTCGTCAGGTTTGCTTAGGAATGGTGTTGTAAGGTTTAATTCTAATTCCTTCCTCCAGAAAGAAGGTATCACATGCAAGCAGCTGCATAAAAGAGCAAAAAGATGTCTGAAAACACGCATTGACTAAAAAGAAAGGTACCACCACCTCTGCTGCTGCAGCACAGGTTGTTAAGTCCTAGATTGATGTCTAAATAAAAATCAGCAAGTGCGGGGGGATGAGGGTAGTGCATGTGGGCAACCAGCCACTGCTCATTATCCTGAAAGGAAAAGTCACCAGGAATTTTGATTTACAAGTTGAATGCCCACTGATGACCAATTTGTCAGATCCCACCGCTCAGAGTAGGCTGTGGGCAGTGACCAGAAAAACACTGAGAAAGGCAAGAGGGGCCCAGAGGCTCAGAAAACCATGAGATGGTGACAGGATAGCCAGTAATTTTTCAGGAACTAAGCAATACATGCTGGCATGCATCAGCCTTCCTCTCTTCCATGTAGGGGAGAAAAGGTTTCGGAGAAAAGGTTTCTTCTGACAGTTTTTTTACTGATCCTTAACAAAGTTTTTGGGTTCCCTCCACAGTGCTGGGTCTCGGGCACTGAGACAGGACACCAGGCTGCAGCAGCCATGTCTCACCAGTGGGCCCATCCATGTATGACTCCTGTTCACACTGACGATGACCCTGCTTGAACACAAGACCTTCAGAAGATGTTTCCAAGCACTCTTCCATGCCCCAGTGCCCCCATCCTCCTGCCAGCCTATCGCTGAGGAACCCTGGGATTAGCAGACCAGCACACACACATGAATCAGGTGAGCACACCTGCACCCAGCAGTCTGAAAATCTGAACTTGAAGCCTTGCATGAAGGGTTCATTTAAATACCTAACCTTCCAGGATTACCTTCACAGTCAGACTAGCCCTCCAAGAGCTACTTGCAGTGAAATAACGACAAATTTCATGCTAGAACATGTCATTTGCAAAGTATAGAGGAGAAACATATGGAGTCTGCAGAGGCTTTGCCAGTGTTCAGGTCTTGTGGTCAGCCTTCAACACAGATAACCATTAATCTTGATCTATAGCACTGTGCAAAGAAATTTCTGTCCTTCTGGACAAGGAGAGAAACCATGAAGATTTATGGACCGGGGGTAAAAATCCATTTTGGGTTGCACTATTTTTCTTTTATAATAAATGATTAGTGAGAAAAAGAAAAGTTTAAAATTGGCAACAGGCTCTTTATTCCATCCCACTGTTGTTCGCTGCAAGATAAATACATCTCAACTGTAATACATCATTTCTGATGAACTTGAAAAGACAAGAGAATAAGAGTATTAAACAGGCCTGCGGTGATATGCAAGAGCTACAGCCTGTACTATAGGGGTACAGCACATCTGTATGGCTGTAGCTCCAGATACCACTCCCTACAGGACAGGCAAAAAACAGTGAACTGAATCAGTCTTACTCCACTTGGCGAGTCATTTAAATAAATTGTACTATATTATTTCCTATTTAAACTAGTAAACTACTCCATATATAGGAAATGGTGATAATTAAGGAAGATATTCAAATCATCCCCTTTAATCCCCTTACAAGAAAGGCAAAAAAAAAAAATTGCTTCAGAGTTCACACACCCCGTGGTGTTTTGCCCTGCTTTCCTGTATGACCACATTCCTTTGTGCAAGTGCTCTGCCCATGCTGCTCCTCGATGCTCCCAGAGCTTCACATCTCACTTGGTGATTGCTTAGCAAAGGGCTCCTCCTTTAACTAGTGTCCAAAACTAATTATGGCTGCACATAATGCACGGACTCTTACCTTCTGCTGAGCTGGGCACACTACAAACACAGCTAACATCTTTTTCTGGTTGCAGAGACATTCTCATCCTTCTAGACAAGGAGAGAAAGTGTGAAGGTTTATGGACCAGGAGGTAAAAAATACAGTTTTGGTTGCTCTATTTTCCTTTATAATAAATTAGTTGCCTTCCAGTCTTGTCTTCATGGTTATGGCTCAGGCTGTGGGGCAGCAAGTAGACCTTGGGACCACAGCTGATGTGGTGCCAGAGGGCTGAGAAAAATTTGCTTTCCAATCCCCACCTGGGGTATCTCCAGTGTAGTTTTAGGCAAGAGGCATTCAAGTGCTTGAAGACTTCATCCCAAGTGAATTAAGCTCTTTTTATAGATAGATTCGGCTCCTTAGTTGTCTCCAGATAAATCCTTAGCCACAAAAAGGAAGTGATCCTTTGCCCCTATGCTTTGGTACCTTATCTGTAATGAAGGTGTCCTTTCCTTATTGCTTTTTATTTAGACTTCAAGGTTTAGTTAGGGGATTATTTCATACTATGTTTGTTGAGTACACAGCCTAACAGGACCCTGAAGCTGTAAATTACTATATGGCCAGATTGAAGGAAAGTACATATGCTCCCAACCCAGACTTTTTCACTATGCCTTTAATTCATCCTCAGAGAGATGTTAAAAACTTCTATTCATTTCCTTGAAAACCCACAGAACTCAGCCACAACTTATTAAAAGTGTCTAGAAAACTTTGTGTCATTCCCAGCCAGTCTGATTCCTCCAGGAGCAGAGCACAAAAGGACACAAGTACTGCTAGAAGTGAATCCCATCAGCCTTTTTCTGCAGCAAGATTCATCTCAAGCATTACAACCTGGGCAGTGTGGGCTCAAGTTCTCCCCTCAGTGACCTATAGGTAAGAAGTTTTTTGGGTTTGGGGTTTTTTTTTCTTTTTTTTTTTTTTTTTCTTTTTACTTAAATACACCTTTCCATACCTTATCAGCACGAACTAGATCTTGTACAGCCATGGACTCATTCCTCCTCCTACCACACCGAGTTAGGATGGGGAAACCTGTTTAGTTTTTGCTGCCACTGTGTGGCCATTGACAGCAAACGGTTTAAATTAAGAAGTTACAAGCTGTCACACAACTGCACAGCTATGATCAGACTCCAGCCCCTCTATGTTCTTACACAAGTGACTTACGTAGCTTATTCGCAGGCAAAACGAGAAATTACTAAAGAAAAATACATTTTTCTGAGGGGAAAGCTGAGAAATTAGGACCCGAGCATGAGTCTCCTGATGAGAACAAAACAAAGTCTGACATTAATGGAAGCTCTCGGCATCCCCAAAGAACATAGTTTTCGGCACCCTCAGCTCCACAGGTGAAAGTGATGCCCAAGGAACTCAAAATGAATATAAAAAAAATATCTGTCTTCCCTCTGCAGTATAGTTGTTAAATTTCTCACTTAAAAAAAGTTAAAGTTTTTAAAGTCCTCAACTGTCTTCCTGTAGCATTTCCTATTTTGCATCCACTAAACAGTTCAGCATTTTTATAATTCAAATAGAGGCAAACCTTGTCTCACCACCAAATATAGCCATCTCCGGGGTAAACAGCGTGAAAATTTTGAGCAATCCCAAAAAAACCAAAGTTATTTGAGTGCAAAACAGTGCAGAGAAAAAATGAAGACATGAAATACAAAAACTCTCCTGTCTCTTTCCAGCGAATATTAGCACAGATGCATGGAAACACATAAAAGCTTCTCGCAGATCCCATTTTGGCTCTGCCATCGAAGCTCATCCCCTTGTGAACTTGAAGGCTCAGTGTAACCAGACCTCCATGAAGCATCTGAGCAGCAGTCACCCACCGACTCGCAGATAACTGCTGAGTACAGAGGAACAGCATGAAGCAAAGAGCAGCATCTCACAGCCATCAGACTCCCAGGTCCTGGGGGCATACATGGGGTCAACAGAAATGTAGACAATTGCAGGCGATAAGAACAGGCAACACGAAAGTTTCCAAGGGCAGCTGCTTCCTTTTGACTTCTGAACTTTTGCTTCTACTTCAATAGCAAAGCAAACCTGTGCATTTCATACAGCTGTAAGCAACCAGAGCATCCCTCCAGCTTTGCCAAGCTCCCCACAGCTCATCAGCTGTAGTGCAACACAAGTGGGTATAAGATGCTATTTCATATCCCCCAAATTTAGGGTCAATAGGCCTTGCCCCCCTTCCTTCCCATGATTTAGAGCAGTCTGAAACATGCTTCAAATTACACTGTCTGTACCTGACAGGCCAACCCAGAGCGAGCGGCAGGAACACTTCCACCAGCCCCACCGACCACTGCCATCCACGGCTTGCTGCTCTGGTGAAGCAAACTTCTTTGGAAAACCAATATCTGAACACATGGGCTTAATTAAAGAGATTCATTCCTTGAAATCCTTTCATACAGCTACGACGCTCCCTCATTTAGTCCTGCCTGTTAAACAGCTTTCTGAAGATGATACCCATTGCAAGGTCTGATCACTTAAGTATTCACTCCATATTCTTTATGGCATGGCCTAGAAGAATTGACAGCATCCCTATATCACTGATTGCAGAACCCAGGATAATACCTATAAGGATATGTATGTATGTAAAGTTACAAATTGGCTCTGAGATGGAACCAAAGAAGTTCTGTCTTAAAGCAATCTTGGCCCATTAATGCACACGACTTGCTGGCGGTATATCATTTTCCCTGAAAGCTAAAGCTTACTGTTACAGTCAGGCTGTTCCTGTCAAAATAATGTTTTGCATGCAACCTGGAAGTAAATTTTATGAAGAAAGGAGGAAAAATGAAAAGGTTCATTTGCAGAGAACTTCTAAGCCTTAAAGCAGCAATTCTGTGCATCATCTCCCATCTGGTCGGTGTTAAAACCTTGAAAGCGATGTGCCTGAAATACTACAGAACACGAAGTGCTTGATCATTACTTTTTCCAGGGTTAAGTATTGGCTCAAATCCAAAATGCAGGCAGTATGTCAGCTCCTGCTGTGTTTTTACACTGCATTATTCACAGAAAGACATTTTAGGTTACTTTGTAGAAAGCCAACACCTGCAGCTCCACTATGAACTTGCTCAACTCCTTTCATCCTACAGGGATGTCAGAATATCTGAGATTCCTGCATCCTGTAAAAGTTTGTAAGGAAGGGGACAACCCCCACCCAATAATGCAAGGGCAATATTTTTTGTGTCCAGTCATCTAAAAAAATACATGCAGTCCATTAAAACTTATAGTCTATGAACACATTTTACTAATAAGTATTATGCATCTAATTGCATTGCTTTGATAAACATGGCAGTGAACACAAGTACCAGTTTCCCCCAGCACAAAATCAGGTGTTGGAACTCAGAAAAACTGGTTTATATACATGCAAGATAGAGGAAACGCCTCTCAAGTTTAACCACTTATTGACCAATGAGGAGGAAGAAAAAAAAAGTCAATCTACTCTAGCATTATGCTTCTGCTTTGGCATGACTTATACAAGTAATGGTCTGAAGATGGAGAATTTATTTACAATATTTCCCCCAGTTAAGAGAAAGAGGCCTCTGAAAGATCTGTCAAGCAGGATTACTAGACTCGCTTGGTAAGACTAAATTATTTCATTGATCCTCACAGACATCCTCCTTTCCTTTAAAGTCCATATGAAGAGGAAGGCATAAGGACTTAAAAATCAGAACATTAAGTGTAGCTGGAAAACAGACTAGAAGGCTTGATTACATTTGCCATCAAGTTGCCCTGGTTTATTGCATTGCAGTCTTCAAGGATTCGATTAGCAATTTCTCCTCTTCACTCATCCTCATGACATCTGGATTTCAAACCTCTGATCCATATCTGCAAACATGCTAATACAGATTCCAGCTAGGTCTTGTCGCTACTCACTCCTGACATACTAGAATTTAAGTGTCAGAAACTCCACTTCATTTGTGGCTAACTAGTGCAAGTTCCCCACAGGCAGAAATAAGGGAAGCCCAGGGCGAACCTGGATTGAAGTCAAGGGAAGGTGCATGAAGCAAGTCGGGGGTTTTGTGGTGTTTACACAAAGTGAAATATTACTTCTAAAAAAAAAAATAGAAGATTTACGAGTGGATTTAATGACTTTTGCTTTGACACAGGTCCTGTCTTCAGGCTCGCGTGGTGCACATGGGTACAGCCAGGTCTTTGGCACGTGCCAAAGAGTGCGTACAAGCAGCTGAGTTGTGCTTGCTTGGAATAGAGGAAGGTACAGAGACCAGTTCCCTTGCAGCACACACCATCCCAGAGCAGATGCCATGCTGGGGACAGTGATGCTAGTCTACGGCATAAAAACAGCTCTACCAGGATATCAAGAGTGCTAACACCAAAAGCCAAGGAATATCATCAACTAATATTGTCACAGTGCATCTTCGCTTGCCATAGGGCCCTTTTACAAGGCTGCAAGACAGAAAAAGGACAAATTTCCCTATTTTTTTTTCCCTACATCCTCTACTACCTGAATATTCATTTTTTATTTTCAGGCCATTTCAGGGACTTACACAAAGATCAAGCTTCCATTACTCCCAAAGGTTTCTAGCAGTATCTTTACAACCTTGCCCTCGTGCAGTATTACTAGTACCACCACCACACCAAAGGCAAACCCACTCCCTCAAAACCACATGGATTTGGAGATTTAGCACAGTAGGTTACAAAAAAAAGACCTAGCTGCTGGTCCCCTTGGATCTGGGGCTGCTCCCATGAAGCACACAGCCTTACAGCAGGCAGGCAGGGAGGTGTGGAAAGCCCACAGGGCACGCAGCTGAAGAACAGCTCCAGGAGGGACCATGAGCAGAGTGGTTTCACAGGTGCTTGGCTGCAGGGAGCATTTGCTTTGCAAAGCTCAAGAAATCATCAAGAAAGGGTGGTTTGGGGTTACAGCACCTGCAAAGACACAAGGAGCTGCAGCATCTGCGTACGGGGGAGAGAAGCTGGAGGGCTTCACTACTCAGTGCACAAGCAAGGCCCATGCCAGCAGATGGCACCGGGAAACCATAAATCCATCTGCAGGCTCACAGCTGGTCCTGCTGCCTCCAGCGCTGCAGCGGTCCTTCACCCATCGAGACAGCACAGCGTTAGATGCAGTACACCGGTAAGTGTAATTATTCTGCGTTAACTTGTGCACAGGGTTTTCTGCTGCAGCATAAAAATGCTTCAGCTCCATTTATTTATTCATCTGCTGTGGGAAGGCTGATAATAGCTATCTGCAGAGAGGGCAGAAAGTAAGTGCAAGTTTGATGGGCTGCCTGTTGATACGTAGAAAAAGCAGCATGGCAAGGGCAAATATTGTTCTCCCCAGCCAGCCCAGCACTCTGCTCACTTGTCTCAGCTGCAGGAAATTCATGATGTGAATTTGGTCTCAGCATACCTGCATATATGAGCAGACGGAGAGGCTTGGAAATATTGTGGTTGAATTTTAATCCAATTATTTTTCTTTGTTTGCACTGTATTTAGGCACTCCATGAAAATTCCTCTCCAATTTATCATATCACAGAGCACCTGAAATTCAGCTCACATTTCCACAACCCTCTCAGAAAAGTGACACCAATTACTGACAAAAGGTGGGAGGGAATCACTTTGCCAAGAACGACAAATATTTTATTTCCAACTGTTGTCCCACAGCAAGAGACATAGTTTGGCCAAAGTCCCTAAAAACTGTTCCCAGCAACTGCTTCAGAAGCTGGGGTATGGGAAAATGCTGCCTTAGTGACAGCAAAGGGCAACACGGGGGAACAGAAGAGAGCAGCTGCAATTGCTGGGCTAAGCCGAGGCTGAGAGAAGTTGTATTTACAACATCACTAGATTTCTGAATTTTATCCATACCAGGTACTGTTCTGTAGCCTTCACCTCCAAATCTTATAAAGTCTTTTCCTCACATTACTGTTTCCTTCTATAGATTACTTGGAGAGTTTCCAGTTTTAAGGACAGCAATATTTACATTTGCTGCTGCATACCTCCTTCCAGAACCATGTCTTGGGGCTTTTAGGGGTATGCCTGAGCAAACACGACTCTTTATATAGACTTCAAGAAGAGGTAACTCGAGTAAACACTGTGTGACTTAAAACCTTGAAAGCTAATATTTGGCAAGCTCTTGTGTTCACAGCTTTGGAAAGGCTTGCCTCTGGAAATAAAGCAAGAATA
Organism: Phaethon lepturus; assembly: GCF_000687285.1. NCBI lineage: Eukaryota > Metazoa > Chordata > Aves > Phaethontiformes > Phaethontidae > Phaethon > Phaethon lepturus. Next base: position 9,265 of record NW_010559167.1, on the reverse strand, counting down.
TCTTCTCCTTAAAAAAAAAAAAAGTCAGAGTGGCAAATCCACGCCCAGTACTAACACTGGAATTCCTGACTTCATACGTTATCCTATGCTGGGAACAACTATACCCAAATGCTAGTTTTATAGAGCCAGGTTTCACAGATGCAGACCCCCAGGACAAGACTTTCAAGAATAGTCTTTGTACCTGCCTGATCTGTATGGGCAAGTTGCCCCATGGCTTGTGAGAAAGCTGAGTCTCAGCACAGCAAAAGCAGGAGGACTGGAGGCAGCCAGGGATTGATAAAAGAAAACCGAGCACTCAGCTTGGTGGGGAAGTAGCTGTAAATGTGTTGTGGGCCATAAAGAGTGCCCCAAGGCTAATCCCCTTGTTCCCAGTAAGTTAGCACTGGTCCCTCACAGCTTTAGCAGATGCTCTGTGAAAGGCTGCATTTGTAAAGATGGCCCTGAACTTGTTTGCAAACTCCTATGATTTCATAGCTCTTCATACATTAGCCCACTACTGCAACAAAGCTTTAAATTCTGCACATTAGAGATAAGGAGGGAGAGACCACAGCAAATAGGTCCCATCACGGAAGCAATGCTCAAACAGTACCTTCCCTCTTCCAGACAAAGTAATTCAAAGACCAGTAACATCATCCCACTTCTCAAACATGAAAACTAAGGCACAGAAAAGGGGATACGGGCTGTGCCCAGCAAGCTGGCTGACAATTTGACTAGAGCAGATCTTTCCAGATCACATTAGCTGTGCATTTGCTTGGCCCCACTATATCTTTCAAAGGGAGCAAAACCCAGTTACCTTTCTTCTGCCTCTGCTTCCAAATTCCTCAGCAGAAAAGGAACATAGATTGTTTTCCCAGGAGGGTACTAGAAATAACAGAGTAAACAATTCTCTTGAGCTGTCTGGCTCAATGGACAAACCAAAGGGGTCATAATTTGCAAAACAGCTGCACTCAGCTCCGTAGAGGTCTTGGGGATTAATTTTTCACACATGCTGGAGTAGATATTTGTCTGATTTTTTTTCTGCACTTCAGTGGACTTTGGATTCAATTCCAGCTTTCCCAGTGTCCGTTTAGGAATTACTCTCAAACTGCAGGTGGTTCTACTCTGCAGTGAATGGCACTTCCACAGGGACACTGGCTGTGAGCTACCGTAGCCACGAACATGGAACATGTTGTTGAGGTCTATAGCAGGGGAACACAAACTATTGCAACGTCACGTCTTTGGCAGGCTCTCCAGGGACTTCCACAGAGGTTTTGGAAGCTATTTTGCAGCAATAGCTTCATTAGAAGAACCCAGCAGGAACTCTGCACTTTCATCTCCCTGCAACCTCTTCCTGCTACATTATAGCAACGTTAATTCTTAATTTTGTTTGTTGATTGTGTGAAAGGAAGAGATGAAGAGTTGATCATATTAAGGCACTGCTAAAAATCCCATGTGTAGGTAGCTTTATGCAGCGCTCACTTTCATTCCCCAGAGCCACCAGCGTTTGAAAATGAGAAGTGATCTCCATCATCATAAGTAGCCCCACACCAACACTTTTATTTTGGGTACTGGAAATAATGGTAGTACAACCTTACTCACAAGCAAAGGTTTTAACCTTTTCAACATGCAATAAAGGAGCAGTAGCAGCAATGAGAAAGATCTCAGTGCATGCAGATATTTGGATAAGCACAAAAAGCTTCTGGCATCTATCCAACCCAAATTGCTCTCTCCTTTGATGTTGGATTCCATTTACCTCATGTAATGGCCCATTGGTTTGGTTGTCAGCAAGAACTGGACCTGAGGCACATACCTTTGGAGGTAGGTGACTAATCCAATTAAGTGGAAGCAACAGAAAGTTGAGATCCCTCTTGTATTCTGGACAAGAGAGAGAGGCGTAAACAAGGGAATTTCGTTTACTGAAAAAAGTTAATTCAAGAGTCTAGCTTGGGAAACTTGCCACAGAGTCATGGAAGTGATTTTACTAGTATAATTAATAACTTTACATCACCTTACTTCCACATGTTTTCATGGTAGCTGGTATCACTGCTTTGATTTTACAGAAAAATCAAAAATACACGAAATATCTTCTCTAAATACCTTCATCCTTCCAGGCCAATAGCAGAGCCTGGAACAAAACACAGGTCTACCTGTGTGTTTAGATCATGTCAGGCTCACCTTCTGATCCACTTTGAAGTTTGTGTTCAGACAAACTCTTCAGAAGCTGCTAAATCATAGAATAAACACAAAAAAAGATAGTTTCTGGATTACTTCACTTAATCCACACCTGTTTCGATGTAACTCCTTTTTGCAGACCCATTTGATATCCCTTTTTTCCCAGCTCCTTTTCTGTAAATATTGCAAAGCCACCCACACTATATGCCTATTTGATGGTGAACTAGATTTTCTTAGGTGGCTACTTACTTCACTAAGCTTACTTCACTAACTTCACTAAGCAAGAACAGCCTAGCTGCAAGTATACTCTCAAGCTCTTGCATATAAATCCTGGGAACCTTATTTGCTCTTTAGCCTTGAATTATTGATATTGAGCATCAATAAAACATCTTCCCTGGATGCCCTTCTTACAAGGCAAGCTGTTTCTTTGTTAAACACTCAGTGATCCTCCCATCGAAATTGCAACCTATACACGAAGAAAACTTCCCACCCCATTTCCCTTCGCCAAGGGAGGATGCTGTCAGGGATACAAGTCAGAAGCAGTAGCTGCTTGGCAGCAATCGCTTATAGTGATGGACAGACTGAAAAGAGCAGCATCCTCGGGCTAGTTACAAGGTTCCCTCTAGGAAGACAGTACCTGAATATCAAAGACAAAGCTAGTGTTGAAGTACCCTGGTACCAAGGGACAGGCAAGAGTCTACACTTACATCACAAGTTCATAGCTGTTAAGAGCAGCGATTGTTTGGCTCAAAGAACATACAAGGGAGGAACAATACTGGAATCTGCTTTCTTGAATATATCTTTTTATCTTTCTGTTGAATGCAGGCTGTTATTGATACACTTTCATTTTTGCCTGCCCAGCCCCTCTAGCAACGCTAGCTCTGACTTCCCTCCTCCTGACGCTGGATTAGGAACTCCTTGAACACCAGAGCAAGATGCATTGCTTAGGAGGGACTCAGACCAAGTCCTAATGCAGTGATAGTTGACCTCTGCATTGCATGTTAATGCAAAATGCTAGTAGTGCCAAAAACACCAGAACAGTCCTTGAATTGCCACATTTTTCTGAACGCTTCTTTATAGGTCCACAGGAAATCGGTGTCCTAAAATACCATAGAGCCTCACTGGCCCCTTGGAGGCGATAGGATTTCAATAAACAGCTACTTCACCTCAAATGTAGTCACTCATCTCAGCTGCATCCCTGTCACAGCCTCCCCCAAATACCCCCACATCAGCATTCACTGTCATCACTGCTCTTCAAGTTGAATTTCTCTGACCTCTCAAAAAGAACACCCCAGCAGCTTTGGGCCCTGACAATTCACACACTCTTTATGGGATAACTTGTACGGCCACTGTGTGTTTGCAGGCTTGGGTAGATGCTCCATTAAAAGACTTATCAAACTTAAAGTGGAGCGTTACCATAGGAAAAATAAAACTTTGTATCAGTAGCAACTTCATATCAGGTAAAGAAACAGCAACACGAGGCCTGAACAGGAAGCCCTTTCAATAGGGACTTTAAGTAATTCAAGTTCACATAAATCAGTCTATATTTTTATGCCCACACCCTTCTGACTCTGCCAGGGGAATCCATAACCATCACTGCAAATATCAGCCTTTAACAAGCTGCTCCAATGGATGGGAAGATAAGCAGCAACCACAATCATCTGCTACCAAATACAGGTAATTGAGAGCTAAACTGCCAGCTGCACCTGCAAATCAAACTTTTACATTTTCCCTGTCACCTACATTTTGAGATACAACCAGAAACACTTTTATAGTGTCTCTGCAAAAATTCTTTAATCAGCTCTGGCCATAATCCTGCCATTTCTGTTCAGAGTTTATACGCATGTGGAAGAGCTGCACACCGGGCAAATTTTTATTTCACATTATGGACCCTGGAACAAAAGATTCCCAGGAGGAATATCACAAGTTTTTCACACCACCAGCCTTTCTCTCAATATTTATAAACAGTAGAAAAACTGGGCAGAAGGTCAGGAATAGGTGAGTAATCCTTCGTGGTCCTGTCCTGTACTTACACTTCCAAGTACCACCACACAGTCTGCCTCAAAGCAATTAAAAATATAAACCTTACTTTAAGCAGAAGATTTTCAATGCTTTTGTCTTGCTTTGACTTGGTTAGAATTTGAGGTCTAAAAAAAAATCATCCCTCAGTTGAAGCTCTTCCAGTGCATAGGGAGTCCTTGACATTTCCGCATGGGTGCTCGAGCACAAGCTCATATTATCCCTTCATGGGAGCACTAGGCACCGTGGGCACCTGACTTCTCAGAAATGTTCAAAACTCCTTGAAAAATTATACCAGATAACCCCCAGCCATATCTCCAAGTTCTCCTTTCACTCAAAATTGTGCTCTCCAGCAATCCCAGCCCTCTGAGAATGACTGGCTTCTGGGCTGGGATTACCCTCTTTGGCCAAAGTAGGGAGCTACCTTTTTGCTCAGCCTGTTTTGGGGGTATTGCTCATTAAGGTATTTGTTTAAAGAGACAGGGAAAAAAAAAATCGCTCTTTCCTTTGTTTTTAAATGCATCAAATGCAACATAACCCCAAGCTCTTCCCGTGGCTAAAACCAGTAAAAACAGGTAGCCAAGGTGTGCTGGCAGGCAGCACATCCCCACTCAGAAAACACACATTACTCATCTCACAGCAACCAAGTAACCCAACTCTTCCTTTCAGCTTTCACACAGTAATTAATGACAACAGCATAAAAAATGTAATCTAGTGGTCCTTCCATAAGTCAACACGTGTTTAGAGGGAGGGGAAAAGGAAAGTTCTATCAGAGCTGGGCAAATGTAGTCCCCACTCCACACCCAAATTTCTGCTCTGTGTCCCAAAATCCTGCTTTCATTTTCTTTTTATCATCACCATGTGTTTACACCAGAGATGTCTAGGTGGGAAGGAAAGGCCAAAAAACAGTAATGTATTTTTAGCAACGGGTCACAAAACTGTCAGAACTGAATCAATCTCCAGCCTCTAACTAGCCTTTGATAGTTTACTATCATCTATGCTGTATTCAGATCCCGAATTGTACCCAGTCACTGCTGGGTTTGTAAAACCTATATACCTGGGCCTGAATACAGATTTGCTGCAAGTTCACCAACACCAGAAACTAATCAAAGCACATATCCAATTCATCAGGTCCTTCTCAGGTAATCATTTTGCCTATCCTTATGTTCAGACTCAGGTTCCCTATTTCAGAGTTTCCATCACAGTTCCTTCCAAAATAGGATCAAATTCTCTCTAATCACCTTCCTTTTTCATAGCATATGCTCATATGCAAATTGAAGTCAAGAGTAGAGGGGACCAGAAGTCTCACAGCTGAAAGAACTACAATCAGGACATGAGAAATCTTCAGAAAATCCCTCCTACATTTATATGTTACTATTAATTATCATTACTATTGCTGGCACACACTTGTAGCACCTTGACTTGAATATGGCATGGATGCTATTAAAGGATGCTCTCAGTCTCATACATCAGAGTAAGGAGCAGCGCCTGGAAGAGAGCTGCTTGGGACCAGCTTAAAAGCAGCTCTTCTGGCAAGGTTCACTGGTAAACGCTGGCCACCATTACCAGCAAACAACAACTGTCAGGCTCAGGACTTCCGAGGCAGCCCATGAACCAAAAAAAACTCTGATGAAAGCAAGAAAAGCCAAACCAGGGATCCCCTCCTTTGGGTGAGCCAACTCAGTGCCTTTGTTTCTTCTCCCTACACAGCCTGAAGGGGGAAAGTCATTGCAAACTCAAGAGAAGGAAAAAGCAGTTCTGGCTTTGCCTTTCCCACAAACGGCTCTGCCAATGCACCAGCGCCCGGTCCAGTTCTCAGCAGAGAGCAGTTTGCAGCAGACAGATCTCTTCCACACTGGCTCTTCGTTGGCAGCGTCACCAGGACTCTCAGCCTAAAGGCTGTAACAAACCATCCTGATTAAACCACCGTCACCCCTAGAGAGCTTGCTTTTTCTGAAGGAAGAAAATGGGCTCCAATTCCACTTGCAGGAAAGCTGACATCTTTGCCATGAATAAGCAGCCAGCCATTTTCTCTGCAGGTGCCAGTTTTGCCCCCCCATACACAAAATTCAGGGTTTTTTTGCTCTTGTTCTGTTCTCACAACTCGCTGCCAGTAGCACTTTCTTTCATCCCATTTTCTGGCTCACATGTGCAGCATTGTCTTGTTTATATTATGAAGGCACAAGCACCACCTGCCATTGGTTTGTGGGTTTTTAGTCTGCAATTTCTGTGTGTTCAGGTAATCCATGCTCCCATTTTCCAGGCATCAACAACTCCACAATTCCTAGCTGTTTTACCTAAAGCTCCATATTCTGAAATCTTGTAGTTATGAAAACCCTGGGATTTGATTTAAAAGAATAGAAACAGCAAGTTACAGAAATTACTTGTAGTAACTGGGTGTAACATGAGTGTGCTAAAAACAAAAATAATTAGAGGAAGCAAGAAGCAAAAGGAAGAGACAGGGAGAACAAACAGCATCACCAGGAGGATATATAGTGCAGTTCAGACAAGGCGGGGGGGGGGGAAACACCAAAAAAGGTAAAAGGTACTTCAACCTAAGCTTCATTCCCAGGGAAGTTTCCAAAGCCTGCAAATTGAAGGGCAACAAAGCTGGTGGGAAGTCTGGAGAACAAGTCTTACAAGGAGCTGCTGAGGGAACTGGGGGTGTTCAGTCTGGAGAAGAGGAGGCTGAGGGGAGACCTTATCGCTCTCTACAACTACCTCAAAAGGGGTTGTGGCGACGAGGGTGTTGGTCTCTTCTCCCAAGTAACTAGTGATAGGACAAGAGGAAATGGCCTCAAGTTGCGCCAGGGGAGGTTTAGATTGGATATTAGGAAAAATGTCTTCACTGAGAGGGTGGTCAAGCATTGGAACAGGCTGCCCAGGGAGGTGGTGGAGTCGCCATCACTGGAAGTGTTCAAAAAACGTGTGGATGTGGCGCTTCAGGACATGGTTTATTGGGCATGGTGGTGTTGGGTTGATGGTTGACTTGGTGATCTTAAAGGTCTTCTCCAACCTTAATGATTCTGTGATTGTGCGTTTGCCTCTTACAAGTACACTTATATCAGCACAACTCCTCTCGAGGTTGGAATAGTATCACATCACTAAAGGCCACAGGATCAGGCCCTACAGGAGAAACAAATAGCATTTAACTGTTCACAATTTCACTTTTTCCTCTCACTGGATTTCCTATGACATTTAGCTGGGATTAGCGCAAGATGCCCTGATTTCCAGAAATGTGCATTGAACATGCGTACGGCTGCTAAGCGCGTTTTCTTCAAGGATGCGTTAATAGCGGCAGCCTTGCCAGAAGTACCCTCAGCTAGAAAGTTTTAGACCCAAACCTTTTCCTGCAGAAACATTCCCTATCCATGCTTCCTCTCCCACCCCCTGCATATACCTCACTAAAAGTATGCCTGCAGTATTTTCAGATAACTTTACAGGAACCAATCCTACAGCTGAACATTTTTCCAAACAGGAACAAAGACGCATTTACCCAAGTAAAAGAAATATTTGAAAATTCAGATGATTAAATGCAGTCTGCTGTTCATTTTACCTCTGTGGTCTCCAGTAAGTACCATAAATCCTGGTTTCACTCCGAGACAAATTGTCACATTATAGCCCTGCTATACAGGCATACACACATTCCTTGCTATAAAGAGAAGGAGAGAAATCCATGCCAGATTAGGACATATGGAATCTCTGTTTATGGATAAATCATTTTTAAAACCTCTCCCTCTCTCCATGAGTCATATGTGAATTGCTGAAAGTGTCCTGTCAACAATAGTTTATTTACATACAGAACTCATTAGCATTATTATGGCAGAGTGGAGAAGCAGGATTATAGCTAGGAGACATAAAACGAGCGATGCCATTTTAGGAAGGTTGGGGAACAGAGGTTTGCAGATCTCTAGCCCAGAAGTATATAAATTGGCCTCCTTCCAAGGACATCAAGATGAAACTCATTTTTAACATATCTTCCATTACCAATAATACGACTTCAAAATTAAAAGCCCGAGTGCTAATTCATATTAGCTTGATGTTTGTTTGCAATATGCATTTCAGAGTAGAAGCCTGAAATCAGCATTTGCTTACAGTCCACTTTCTCAATTTCATGTTTGCACCACAATGTTAAGTTTAGATTTGCAGTACTACATACCCATTTATAATCTTGAAAAGTTTTAAATGCCCCAAAATATTTATATTCCGTATTTTAAGATTATTTAAAGTCAACAACTAAATTTTAAACTAAATTAAATTTATACAGCCTCTTTAAACTACTGAGCATAGTACATACAACTACCCTGGGACTTGCATAGACCTTTCATCATTAATAAGTGGAACAAAATAATTACATGCTCCAGTAGCTCACAGGGGTCTAGAAGTTATCACCACATAACCTGCTTTAGAATGGAAGAAGAAATCATCTCTGCTAGAGCTGGGAGTATAATTCAAAGACATTTACATAAATATATAAACACTGTGAAATGAATTTATGTGATGTGTAGGCATTTCATTTTCGGGGCTGCTAATGTGTTTGCTCATTAATTTGTCACGAACATTCACTTTGATTTGCTCCATTTACCTTAGGAGGGTGTTCAACAGCAAAACAGTCAAACTGCAAAATCAAAGTGTGCAAATTAAGGGCATCTTAGCTAAGCGTTGCTAACAAAGCTCTAAGAGGTCCTTGCGCAGAGGTCTTCCCACCTGGGCTGGCCGACTGCAGAAAGACCGAGGACGAGAAGCTGCTGTGAACGCTGGAGAGGGTCTCCCTCCCCATGCACGGCTGACTGATGGGGATGCTGCCTCCTTGGCTGCATGGAGAGAAGATCCCCTTACTTCTCGGACAGGATCACTCCCCAGTTTAACACCCTGCTCCTCGCTTACTGCCTGCCTCCGGGGGCTGAACGTCCTCACCCGCTGTGACAAAGCGTATTAGCAAACAGAGGGCTCTGGAAAAGCTCTCAAATTCTTTGCGATTTTAGTTAATAAATGCTTGCAGGCGGCTTCCACGTTTCCCTGAAATTCTTTCCAGCGACTTCAGACTGCAACGGGCAAGCTTTCCCTGCGCAGCCTGGCCGGGCGGAGTGCCTCC
>NW_010559166.1:2413-2785 GCF_000687285.1 Phaethon lepturus | reverse complement strand
CGCGGCCACGGGTGGAGCTCTGCCGTCGCTGGGAAGCGTTCCGGCCTTTCGCTTCAATCCAGCGCTGCCGCGGGGTCAGTGGAAGTTTTACGGTATTCAGAAAATGCAGGCAGGGCCCACGGCGCGCACGCGTGTCTTTGCTCGTAAATAGATAGTAACAGCTAAGCTGCTGGCTTTTAATGAGCCGAAGGCGAGAACAAAAAGGGGCAGGTTTGAACGCCTGGGTACGCGTTTGCCCGCGCCCATATACGTCCAGCTTGCTCTTACGGCAGAGTTCCGTTGTTTTGTGGAGTTTGTAACGCAACCTGTAGCTGGGATGCACCCCCCCGTCAGAGGGCAGGCCAGGAGGTGTGCAACACCCGGCTTGCTTTA
>NW_010559166.1:0-2384 GCF_000687285.1 Phaethon lepturus | reverse complement strand
CCCCGGCTTGCTTTCTCTGACATTCGAAGGGCTGAAGTAAAACCCTCGTTTGGCAGCTGGAAGCTTCCTTTTTCCAGAAAAAGGCGAAGCTACGGCCTGCTTGTGCCACCAGTGGAACCCGCCACGTACCCTTGGGCTGCTCAGTGTCCCACGGGCTGCTTTGGGGCATTTCTACTAACCTCTATTCCAAATGGTAGTAACCTGTGCTTTGTGGTGTTTCGTTTGCCCTTTAGGTTTGTTTGGGTTTTACACGTGCTTGGAAGGCAAAATAACACGGACCAGCCATTGTTCTAAAAGTAAAGTATTAGAAAAAGACCCTTATTAATTGATAAAATACATCCTGGGAGGAAAAAAAAAAGACATTCTGAGTCTAACCGTCTTAAATCAGAAATAAAAAAAGTTACAGGGGAAGAAACAAAGATAATCCCTCCACCTAACTTCTGATAAATTTGTCACTAAAGTGCCAACTTTGTTTAAAAAGTCTCTTAAAAGGAAATTCCATCTGTTGCTGAAGGATACAGAGTATTGCTAGAGTATGGATAACTGCCCTTTTCAGGCTAGGAGCTCATGCCGAAATTGCGCTGAAATCGACTGGGAAAACCTGCCTGAAATCTAGGAATTGCCATATTGCTGGGTGAGCAGAGCCCTTCTGCTGTGGTTGGGTGGAAATTCACTGACTAAAATGGGATCTGCTTCACTGTCGTACTGACTGACTCCTAGTTGACTTTGCCTTTTTGGAAGTTGGGTTTTGGTTGGGAGTTTTTTTGTTTGTTGTGGTTTTTTTTTTCTTTTTAAGAGGCACCATAGAGAGAGCACTGAAGCACACTGCAGCATCCTCTGGCTTGTCACTTGAGACGCTTTATGCTGTAGTTGGACCAACGGGGCCCACCAGCCTGGGTGAGGATGGGAGACGTGTTGGCAGCGAGCACCACGCTCCGCGTACCCCTGTGCAGAGGATTATCCTCCGAGTTGTTCGAGGCTTTCTGCGGGCTGCTGTAGAACATGGAGGATCAGTTGTCCTTCGTGTCTGAATCCTGGTTTTTACAAGGGTTTTAAAGGATGGAGGGAGGGGCAGGGTCTTTCAGCTGATCTGCTGATTCTGGGTCTCTGTCCTACGTTTTGTCAGGGTTTCCTGGTTTTGGGGTTTCTTCTTTACCAGGGGAAAAGTGGTGACTGAGCAGAAATGGGACTCTCTCTCCTCCCGTGCTCTCCCCTGTCTTTTTCTCAGCTTGCTCATTTCTGGAGAAACATGTTTGGCACATAGCGTGACAATAACCACGGCTTTAAAAGTTTGTATTGGGAAGGCAAATGAGATGTTGTGGGAATATTTAAATATTCTAAACCTGAATTCAGGAAACTGAATTCAGATAGGTAATTATTGCTGTGACCTTAATCCAATCCAAGAAGTTTGAGTGGCCATTCATGGGAAAAATGGCAGCTTTTTCATGTTGAAAGTGTTTCAGGGCCCTTTTGCCGTTAACTCTCATAATATTTGTGTAAGCTTGTCAGGTAAATATCGCTCCGAGTCTCTTACAGTCAAGAAAACTGAAGGAAAGATACTACTTTTAAACTGGGGCAGAAGGAAATGTGAGTTACATATGAACTTGTGCAAAGGGTTCCTCCTTCTGTAGTACAAAATTTATTTTAAGTAAGAATTTCAAAGCTGCTATTTAGCCCTTACAAATACATCTGGATAGTCTGTTTCGTTGCTGTAACCCACAGAGCCCCACTCGTACAGCACTTACACTTTCTGTGGAAGACAAGAGTTCATTTATTTGTGGGGTGCCTTCTGGGATCTCTTCAGCAAAACCGAGACTGTTGAGAGGATTTCACAGAGAAATATAATTAGGAAAAAATGTGACTATATTCCTCTGCCAAATGCCTTCCCTAAATTGACTGGGAAGGGCTGAAAACAAAAATGTACTTAAAACCATTTTCCTTTATGGCTCATCTTTAAGTGTTTTGCCTAAAGTAATGAATCACTGGGTGAATCAGACTGGGATTTTATGATTTCTTATTTGCCTGCCTTTGATCAGCTGAGTAGCCTGTCGAGACTTAATTTGGGACTGCCTTCCCTTTCTTTATGGCAGCGTGGAAGGGCAGTGTGGAGAGCGATGGGGCAGAGCAGGAACATTTTCCCGTTGCAGCGCAAGGTCACGCAGTACCGAAAGGCTGAGAATCCACATTTGCGCCCATCGCGTCTTTTTTACAGCATCCTTCACCCAGCTTTCTTCTGAAGTCTTCTGTCGCTTGTTTGTTTCCCCCCCGCCTTATCTTTTAACTGTTTCCATCCCTCGCGCGGTGGGGGCTGCCTGAGAGGGCAGGAGCCTGGAAACGAAAGGTGACGGCTTGCAGCCACCAAGCAAACCGCTGCAGCAGCTGGA
>NW_010559165.1:249-15752 GCF_000687285.1 Phaethon lepturus | reverse complement strand
CGGCACATGGCGGCCCTCCGCTTGCGTTGAGAGGAGACAACTTTCCTCAGGCTTCAGCTGGGGTCCCTCCATTCCGCCGGCCCAGAACTAACATATGCTGCTTTGCTTCAGTAATTTGTGTTGTATATTTTGCTCCGCGAAGAAAGATGAGTAAGTAATCTTAATCGTTCTAAAGAATGGCTGCACTGAATATGGAAATAAGCTAGAAAGATTTAAGGAACAAGGGAAGGCTAATGACTCTATATTTTGCTTTACTGAAATTACACAAGTGGTGGATTCTGAAAGACAGTTCTATATTCTGATTATCTGAAAGGACAATTGTAGAGACATCGCTCTGTAGGAGCCAAGGATGGTATCAATGCTGCAATACAGCTCTTCAATCTATAAAATTTTTCCCCTTTACAAATAGGTATTTCAGACATCCATTTAAGAACGCGTTAGTAGCATGTAGCTCAACTCACTTTAGTAATTTTGAATATTTCGTGTATTCTACTGTAAATAACAGCACAAAACTTATTATCACCCTGATAGTATAAGCTGTGAAAATAGTGATGCAATTGGGAGATTTCTGACTTTAATAAAATAAAACGTAATGCTTTTTCTTAGCTTGGAGAGAAAAATGGGTATTTCAAATATTTGAAATAAAAACAAAGTATTGCAACAGTGTTCACTATGGCATTTATCACATAGCGTCTTTCCTATTTACAATAACAAAAGGTTGAAACAAAGCAGAGTATACCAGTCAAAAACTCCTTTATTTCAGTATATGGAATAACTTCTCATATTGAGAGTAAAATTTTTATCTGACAATTGGAAAGGCAATTTCAGGATACGTATTCTGACCCTGGAAGCTTTCTTGGATTCTTCTCAGTGGCACCTCTTCTGGTGAAAGTTTTCTTGATCCAGGGAAGATTTTCCTGGACCACTGGAGTCCATTAAAGAGTGTAATGCTGAGAGACGTCGCCATACTTAAACGCCAGATTTTTACTTTGTGCAAAGCAAACACAGCATGAACTGCATCCCTGCTTGTAAATTTTGGCCTACAGCTCTGTTTTACACAGCCAGCAGGTTTTCTTTGTGTTCTCTTGCCTCTTCCTTAACCATTTCACCTAAAGGTGGACTAATTATAAGTGCCGTGAGAATGTGCTTTTGATGGCTGACCTCAGAGGGCACACACACTGTACATTTAAAATGAAGAATGGGTAATCTAGGTGGTTAAAGGATATTTGCTAAAGGCCAAAAAGATAAATGTTGCAAGCAAATACTGATACAGAGAGCAGAAAAGAGAATGCTGTCACTGCACTCGAAGCAAGTCTTGAGTTTCTTCCTGAGAGCCCATTTTGGGTGACAGGGTAACTTTTGTTCTATTCTTTCTCTTCTCCAGAAAGAGAAAGATGTTTTTTTTGACAGCAGCATAAAATATTTTATTCTTCCGTTTTAACTATCGTCAGTTCCAATCCTAGCTAATCAAACGCTTGATATCAAACATAATAGAATTACTGCTGCAACAAATTAAATACTGTTATAACAAAGGTGTGCTGTCATAACAAATGTAGTGAGATAGTGTCGGGCCAAAGACCTGCTTTTCTACTCACTTAAAAAGGCCCCTCACTTTTTTTTTTTTTTTACTTTTATGTTGATTTTTCTCAAGCAGGTATCACAGAAAACCTGCTTCTTCCCTACGTCAGGGTGCAGCAAGGGCTGGCTGCTCCCTGGGGACCGGGATCCAAAATATGGGGCTTTTTTCTAGAAGAAATTGAGGAGATCTGTCTGTCTCTTCATTCATGAAGTACCTCAACCTCTTCACGTGCTGTGCTTATACTGCAGCCTTGCTCTCTGCCATAATTTATATACTTCTTTTTTTTTTAACCATAGCAAAATGACTTCACATTCAATAACTACATATGTGAATATCAAACGTAAGGTTATTCCATGTCTGTATTAGACATGAACTGCTTCATAATCTTCTCACTCAAATATCCTACCCACAGCTGCAGGAAAAGGTTCTGTGGAGATTTATTTTATAGGGTGAAATACAACTAAAGTGATACACAACTACTTGTGCGAGAGTATTTAAGAATACTCCTGGAGCATGTCTTACTAAATGTATGTGTTTGTCTTCAGTCCACTTTCAACCCAAAGAACCCGAATGAGACAAAAGTCCCTATTTCTGGGAAACCCTAATAAGAATAGCTCCATTTATTGGTCAGAAATGATGAAGGCACATTTCAAGCCTCTTTAAGTGAATACTTGTCATGACTTGTGAAGTTCTACGCATGTGTATTGCTTCTGAAAGATTTGGCCTTTAAAGGAAAAACTGAATAGAAAAAAATTGCAAAGGGAAATTGAATCAGGTTCTTGAGATTTCTTCCAGGTCTCTGTAACTCTAACAACCTCGTCGTGCTTGAACCTAATGGCTTGAACTTGACTGCTGCGATGCGAAAGTAGGGGCTGGGGGTCAGTGAGTAATTCACTGGCCAACAGTTATTATTCCATAAATCTATACCTTACTCATGAAGAAAGATGAAATCTATTTATCTGAGCTACAACTGAAATGTATAAATTAGCAGGATGAAGTTAGACCTAGAGTGCTATGTACATTGATGAAAGCATAAACTCTGCTCTATTTCAGTATTAACACAAAGAAAATACTAGGTAGGCAATAGTCTCGCTTTTAAAAGAAATATTCACAACTGTACTAACACCCAATCAATACTATTGCTAAAAAAGAGCCATGTTGTTAGATCAGCAGTTGGAAGTGATGTCAGATATTACCAAAATGTCTCTGTATTATTGTTTATGATTATGTTCTTTTAAGTCAAATGACTTTGCCTATCAAGCATGCAAGATAATAACGTCGCAGATGATAACCTGGAAAGTGAAGAACATATTAAAAAAAGTCAGAATTGAGACTTTCTTATTTCTCAACCTTAGCAACAGCACAGCCATAGTGCAACTTGCATGTGTAATTTTTATTTAATCACATGTCAAATTGAAGACTTACATGAATTAAACTTTAAAAAGCATGCTTTCAGCTATCATTTTGACATCTAGTTAGCATACAATAACTGCCTTTCAAAAGCTAAATAAAAGGTTTGACATGTTTTAAATGTTATTTTCAGTTTTATTTGCTTTGTTATTTCAGTTCTTTGTTGTTACTTCAAGAAGCTCAGAAAATACAATTTAATTGTTAAATGTTGCTGGGAAATGTCATATGAGATATACTCTTTTGTACGATGATTAGAGGCTGAAAATAAATACCCATTGAACTTGTTAATCAGAAATCTGTGAAGTTCTAGGTTTAGAACGTTTTTGTTCAGCAATGATTTGGCTAATGAGTTTGTTCCACGACCTCCGTGCCACAAGAGGAAGGTGAGAATATTGGCTTAGCTTCTAATTACTTCAGTGAAAAATGGCAGCGGTGAAAATTTGCTTCTTAAAGCAGAGGGTTTTAAAAAACCTGTTGCTTACCCGCATGAAAAAGGGTTTCACAAAATTCTTCTTTTGCAGTAGCTAACAGCTGAAATATATGACATTTTTGCTTATCAGTCAGGTGCAGTTTTACATGCCTGCAGGAAACGCCTGTAGGGGCATGTAAGTATGACTTTAATACGGCACCTCGAGTAAGTACGTGTGGCCGAGTTACAAGATAGTCTTGCAAGATTACTGCTCATCACTTCAACCAACTCTGTGTGTGAGTGAATCCAAAGACAAGATCTGACAATTTTAAGTAATTTCCATTCGAGCAGGTAAAGGGGCACTGTCTGTTCCGCTATTTTGCCGTGGAGGTAGTAATTCTTTCATCAAAAACTGCAGATCTGGCTAGGATAATCATCCATATTGAATTTGCATTTGTCTGGCCGGTCAACTAAGCTTTTACTTGCCTTTTTGAAATTAATATATTATGCTTCCTGTATCCAAATAAATTAATAAAGTGGGAGGAGTTATTTAAATCACTAAGTGGAGGCCTAAAACTATTTACATATCTCATGCTACTGTGGAACAGTTAGATCATTAATCACGGCGAGGAGAGGTAAAAGTATTTATCAAAGCTTTCTCTTTAGAGGGAGGTCAGATGCTGAATTTTCCATTAGTAATTAGCGAGGATGTAAGATACTAGTTATTAATGTTAATGATATTAAATCAGGAGGACTAGATAAATTTATAACAAGAATGGCAAAAGGATTATACTGGATTTCTGAACTTTTAAATATCTGAAAATGTAATGTTTTGCCAATATTTAAAAACAGAAGGTCTGTTTGATTTGACAAACACAGCAAATCAGAAGCTGGAAGGGATGCAGTCAATACAGATAGGGCAGTAACTGATACAGCTGAATTTGTTCAATAAAAAGAAGGGCTTCTTCAACAAGCTTGATCTGTGTGAGATGACGATTAAGGCTACTAGTACTGGCAGAAGTTTGGGGCATAACTTTTTCAGGTGAGGTGGGGAAAACACTGGTTTTAATGTCCGCTGAGCTTGGGCTGATGAAATCAGCTGGATATTGTCACTTCGACACACACACTGTCTCCTCGCCGGTAGACAGGCTCTGAATTTGGCTCTTTAAAAAAAAAAGCAGCCCTGTGCAGGGTCCCTGCAGGCTGTATTGACAAAGCCCCAACTGGGAAATCATAAAAGGTGATTGCGATAGTGATTCGTTATTAGTGTTTCTAGATGTGTGTGATAATGGGGACCGAGAGCGTTCAGCACCTTTATAGATGCCCCAAAAGAAAATATAGATCACTGTTGGTAAAAATTAAGTAGTTACTCTAATTTGAGTGAAAAATTATAATGAACTATATTATATATTTTTGTCCATTACACAGTAATCAAGATAACATAGTAAGATCTCAGATTTAATGCTCTGAGCTGCAATAAGTATGTGAAATATAGATATATAAAACAATTATATATATATAGATATATAAAACATTAGATATATAAAATTGATAGAAACTCTTTGGATCATAATAGCTATGCTGTACACTACTAAGTTTAGGGAAATTAAAAATAAAAATACTGGCTTTTCTTTCCTGAGTTCCAACACAAAGACATATTTCCCATTGGGTTTGTGGTTGGATCCTTTTAAGCTGTTTGTTTTCATGTCATTCTGAGAATTTTACATTGACAGTAGCTGGCTCCTTGTGTGTCTCTATCAAAGCATAGAGAAGAGCAGAAGAATGTAGTTTTGGAACAAAAAGTGATCATTGATTATAGAAAGATTTGAGCCAGAAATTATAGTTTGATTAGGGATTTTCTTTATTGACTGAGCAGCAGTACTGGTCGTAACTGAAGATAGTTGTTTTCTGGTTATTCAAAGTTTGCATTTCATACCTTCCTAGCGTCTGAAAGACAAACTGAGGAAATGAGTATTAGTAGCAAAACTAGAGTTTAAAGTTAAAAAATATTTTTGACTACTACTTTATTCACTGGCTGCTAATAGTGGAGAAAAATGTTGAAGTAGTCTTATTTTTTACTTCCATGCTGTCTTACAACATCTCCTAAATAAGGTCTGTTTTAAATCAGAATTATAATGTAAATAATATAATTAATTCAACATAAATTAAATGGTAATGTTTTTTCTTTATGATACCCTTTTAAAAGGATATTAATTTGCTTCAATGAATGAAGATAATAAGGTTAACAGTTTAATGTTCCTCAGCTGATATCTGCTGCTTTTTCTATTACCTTTTTTCAGTTTTTGATTATAAATTGGCTAACCCCTGGTGTATAATTCCAGAAATCATCCCTTCAATGTAGCCAAAGCTATTTACTTAGACTCATCTTTTATTATTCCCACTGCCACAGTCTAATTATTGCAGTGAAAGATTGAACACAGAATAGTTTGGGGCTTTGATCAGTCTTCATATAAATTTCAATAATGAGAGTAAAAGGTTTGCGGTTTTCTGAGATAATACGATCCCTCCAGACACACACTGCTATTTCAAAATGCAGTTCTTTTTTGGATGCCGTAGGAGACCTCTGACAGAATTTGTGTCTGGGTTCATGACATCTCTGGAAGCAAAATTCTTTTTCCGTACCAGTAAAGAGTAATGTAATATTGTTAAATATGTCAGAGACACTATATACTACTGTACAGTTTTCCTTAAATTTTCACTTCATTTTCCCCTACCAGTCTAATTGTCTGTATTACAAGTTCCTACATCAGCATTTTCAGAATCCACTGAGAATACATAATGGGTTTGCTTGCATTTCTCTCTTTTAGAAAAACCATACTGTCAGTCAAATAAATAAAACAAACCATAATCCTTGTTATTCTATTACTATCGGTGCTAACTCCCTTTGGAGATAAATAGAAAAGCAGCTGGAGTCTGAGGATATTTTGTAATCTTACAAATTGAAATTTAAATGCCTCAAGGAGGAAATTTCCAAAATAATTGTGACAGAAGATAAGTCCCAGCTTTTGGCAAAATTTTATTAGAATTACTTGTTCCAGATCACTGTCTGATGCCTGCATGAATTAAGAAAATGGCAGCACTGCCATGTAGAGAAATTGCTGGGGTGGTTTTTTTTCATCTTGATAAATTGTTCCAAAAGTGCTCCGTCATCAGCGTTATCAGGTGTGACATACTCAGGGACACTATCAAATTAAAAATCACGAGCCTTTAGCTGATGCCAGTTTACTTTAAATCATATGGGTTTTTTTCTTTCCTACTAATAGCATCTCAAATTATGTAACTAAATCTTTACAATTTTTTACTGAATGTGAGTTATTGAGATTTTAAATTTTGTTTGGGGTGTGGCTTTTGTGTTTTCTCACCGGGCCAGGCAGTTAAAAAAAGACTTGGTGGCTTTCTGGTCTCCTTTACTGTCATCTACTAAAGAACTTTTGCTGTATTTTGGTGACAAACCATGAACAGAAATACTCATTTGTTTAGGCTCAGTGAATCCCAGTTGCACATAGTAGAGACCATTCCACTCCCAGCCATTTGCAAAAGCCAATACTGGTACCTAAGGCTAAAACTCGGGCTACTAACATTTTAAGAATACTTCATTCTTAAGATTCACTGGTAGCTCAAAGGTCAGAAGATACACCCTCGCATGAGTACCGAACAGCGCGTGCACAGAGCGAGACGGCGCAGAGGCGATAAACCTCACAAAATACGCGGAATTTTTACAAACCGCTCATGCAGTGAAAGTTGATTTTTCCTGGATATCGGGAATAGCAGACTCATTTCAGACAAAAGAAACAGCATCTTCCATTTCCCCATGCTGTAGCTGTATGCCTGTGCAAGCTTGGTGCAGTTTTGTGTGCAGGGAGTAAACTGGAAACACGGCAGGGATATTTTCGCTGGATCAACTCGACAGAACTTGAGTTTCTTGGCCTTTCAGATAAGAGTCGGCTGAGACTGCTGGTGTGCGGAGGGCTCCGAGGGGCAGCTGGCAGTTAAGAACAGGATAAGTCATAGCAGTAATTTCTGTGGCTCCGTCTGGTTTTTTGGACTGCGCAGAGATGCTCCATGTATCCCTGCCCGTCTGTGGTGGGAAAGGATCGCACCGCCGGCGGGAGGAGGTATCCATCCGCCGCAGGCAGCTGCGGCGTCGGGTAATGAGATTCCTCTGGTAACACCAAAAATGCATGGGCGGGGGCGTGCGGCTGTTAGCTGGGAACCTGTCACCACCTGACTTTTTTCCAGCGGGCTGTAAGGCTTCTGCAGTCGCAGGAGGGACGTCTTCTCCCCTTTCCGTCCTGTGTGATGGGAGGTCGTTCTCTGTTCAGGTTTTCAGAGCTCCTCAACTGATTTCTTGGCTTGATCCATTCCAATTTTTCTTAAAGATCTGCCTAATGAAGGAGAATCTAAAATCTGCAAATTTGGTAAACAAGGAAAGCAGCACTGGAAGGCAGAGCATACTTGATGATAAACAGAAAATCACCTGGAAAAACAGAATGGCAGGAAGAATAAACACAAAGCGCTGCACTTGGGCTCCAGCAACCAGTGGCACCGACCAGAAAGGGGACAACTAGCAAAAGAGCGTCAGAA
The DNA here is from genome assembly GCF_000687285.1 of Phaethon lepturus. NCBI lineage: Eukaryota > Metazoa > Chordata > Aves > Phaethontiformes > Phaethontidae > Phaethon > Phaethon lepturus. Next base: position 7,749 of record NW_010559165.1, on the reverse strand, counting down.
AAGGAGCTGGGCATTACGGTGGTTGGCAAGAAAGATGCGTTACGCTGCCGTGAAAAAGGCAAAGCAGTAGTGGAGCCTGCAGGAGAAGCAAAATGATCCTTCTGCTCTACACCATGCTTTAAAGATCTCGGCTGAAGCTGCGTAGCGAGTTTGGAGCGGTGCGTAGAGAAGCGTGTGTGAGCACGTGTGCGGGGGGGAGCAGCAGGAGATATCAGAAGGCACACGACAGATTGAAATAATAAGGTCTGTTTATTCTGAAGTAGACTGAAGTGCCAAATGCCAGAAAGATGAGTGGGAATAACCAGACCATGATGGATGGGACTGAAGAAGTGATTTATTTTGTAACAATAAAAAGTCAGGTTAGATGTTAGAAGAAAACCTCTCCATTAGTAACGGTGAAACACTAGAACAGATTTTTTGGGAAAGCCGTGAATTTCTTCCTGGTAACTTTTAAGAAGAGTTTTCACTGACATCTGGCAGGAATTGCATAGGTAAAGTTGATCTTGCGGTTTCCTTGGCTGTACCACACGTACAGCAGCTGTCTGCAGGCATATGTAATAATGTCCCAGTGATTAAGAGAGATTTTGAAAAATAGAGGAACTTAACTTTTTAGTTTAGTTTATTAAATACTTAATATATTACTTAACCGATGGTGTTTCAGCACCATCACCTATGGGAACCAAATGTCTAGGGACCTCTGAAGATATCTGCTCTATTATAAACACAGTACCTACTTTTTTTGCATAATTGCATCAAAAATCTCATCTCCAGCATTACTAATCCCAGCCATTGAACTGGAAAGTTTTGCATTGCCTTTCAAATGGAATTCTGAGTAACATCAATCTAAGAACACTTTAAATTGTTGTTTTGGGGTTATTTTGAATGTTCATGTTTCATGTTTCCAAGACACTTGGAAATAAGCAGGAGAGCTGCTTCTTACTTTGTTCATATTTTCTTTTAATACGGGGACAGATTTAAATGTCAGTTATCTCCTAAATCAGGCAGAGTCGCTTCGGTAATGAAGATGTTGTCCTACGCCTGCTGCATCAGGCGCTTCTCCCAATAGCTGTGCTGTGTCGCTTTGCTTCCTCAGCCCTCTGCTTCCCCGCTGCCAGCCTTTTACACTGCAGGTCTGTGCTATAACAGACACCAAAGGGGTCGTAACGAAATGTCTGAAGGAGAGTGGTGGCATCTGCTTTTGATTCATTATTTTAACGGCTGTGCAAAACCTATTAAAATTGGTTTCGATACATAAGGCTTGTTATTGTTTGTTCTTTCTCTGCCTTGGAAGAAGCCAACAACATTAGAAGTGTGTCACATTTTTTAGGCCCAAAAGCGTGGAACAGCTTTTAATGGGAAAGAAAATGTTTTTTGAAAACTAGAAAACTGAGCAGTGAAATAAATTGAGCCTCAAAAAGTGATTGAAATCTCCAAGTCAATATACAAAAGGCATCCAAAGACTTGTGAAGTCTGACAGAATCTCTTTAGTTTGAGGTGTCTTTCATTTTGCATCAGGGCTTACATTTTTAAAAACTAGAAGAAAGCGGTGCTGTCAGGTGAAGCGGGTTTGAAAGCAGGCTGCCTGTTCATGAAAGCCTGAAATTGTGCACAACTCTAGATAATGCGTCTTCAGCAGATAACTGAAATAATGCATTTCCTAAATTGGTTGCATTAAGCAATTACTGATACTGTAGCAGTAACCATATAATTTTCTTCCTTCCTTGTAGCCTCAGCGCCGTGTCACGTTTCACCTACCAGATGGCTCCCAGGAAAGCTGCAGCGACAGTGGGCTTGGCGACCATGAACCCGCGAGCGGTGCTGGCACATCGCACCCTCTGCCCCTCGGCTTCCCCCAGGAGGAGTACTATGAGCAAGCTTCTCCCAACAGCCGGACAGAAGGAGACGGCAACTCGGACCCGGAGTCCAGTAAGTGATGAACTCTGGTCATCTTAGTTCTTCAATCATTTGAATATCAAAAGCGGGCTTCTTTTCCAGGCTATTATTAAAACTGAATGTTGATTTTAATGTGGTCAAAGCGGCGCTGTATTTCTAAAAATGCAAACTCTGATCGTTGGAAATAAAACACTCTTGAGCTGTAAAGAGTTTAGGGATTACCCGGTATTTTTATAGATCTGCTGTGCTATACACAGAGGAGCTTTATGATGAGGTTAACACTGTCGCCCTTACGGTCGTAAATACTGCTCTGAGAGAATTTACGCTTTTTAATGTGTTCCTCCACCCAATTTTGCACATTGCAGTTTGTGTTAACAGGAAGAACTTCCGGATGCTGAGTAGGTCTGTGAAGACATTGCAGTCTCCAGAAATAAGGGTTTCTTGATTTGTCTTTTGAGAGCAACTATGGCATGCGGTAATAATCTCAAGAGAGTTTGTCATTTTACTTCTGCTGTTGTCATCGGCTTCTTATGATGTTTGAAACAGGTAGGCAAAATCAAGCTCAGGACCACGCTAGGGCTGCGGATACTGGCTTTGCTGTCTCTGCCGCGAGGTGGTAGCCAGTTAGAGACTCCCCTGTACTTCAGTCAACTGGTAATTGCCCAGGGGCTCTTTATCTGGATTAAATTGAACCGTGCCACTGATGAAGAGACACCTGAATGTGTGTAAGCCTCTAAGGCCTTGTTAGCAGCCTAATAAGTGATTTGAAAATACATCTGTTCTGGGCAAAACTTGGCCCGAAAGGTGTATTTCAGCTGCTTTAGTGTATTGTGAAGAATGAGTTAGTAAGGCCTCTGCACTTGAAACAGCTCTGTGAGGCGGCAGTTCGGTCTCTGCCCTGGCAGACGCGGCACCCAGCAGAGAGCGTTCCCTGTGCCCCCAGCTGGCTCTGACAAAGTCAGCCCGGCTTGTGGAAACCACCCCGCTGCCTCTGCCCTGTGCTGCGGCCCAGAGGCTGGCTTCCGCGGGCTTGTCTGCACGGCTGCTCTTTTTCTTTTAGTTTGTAAAATATTAGCTGGGGGTCCTCAGTTTCAGACTTCTTAAACTTTGTGAAGTTATATGGTTCCTGAAAATATACCAGAATATTATGTTTTCTGAACTGATAGACAGCTGACCAGAACCATCAGAGCTTTTGGATGTTGTGTTGAAAACATTATTCACAGTGTGCTTTAGTTTGTGTTTATATATTTGAGGCTGTAACATACCCTTAAGGATATTCTAGGCAGTCAAACTGAATTCTTCACAGAATGAGGCTTTAAAGGGCTACAAATATAACCCAAAAGAAAGAAAATGTCAAGTTATATATTGTATTTGCTGCTTTTGCTATGCATGCTCATGATCTGAACCTGCTTTCCAGTGCTCTCCTTCTGTTTTGTGTAACCCTGATAATGATGCTCTAGTGAAGCGAGCAGGACGTACGTGAAATAAATCAGTATTTGGGTCCTTCCATGCAGAGAGCATGGGACAGGACCTGGGGTGTGAGGAGTTGTTAGAACAGGCATGTGCATCCTGTCTTGGTTTTTACAAAGAGACTCGGATTTTGGACTTACCAGTGATTTTTGAGCCCGGTTTTTGCAATTTCAGAAGAAATATGGATCGTGACTTTTAGGATGTTGCCCTAAAAGTAATACAGCTTTGACATCTGACTATCATTGACACGTATCACTGTGTGGAGACTAAGCAGGCATCTGATGTCATTTCAAGTGTGAAGTTGAAGAAAGTTTAATCACCTGTCTAATTACCTGACAGTTCAGTTTTCAACTTGAAATCACAGTTTAATTAGCATTTATGTTATGTGAAGGTGTTTTGCCCTTCTAACTTGTATCTTATTGACACAATATAGCATGATGCTTACAGTGGGGAAAGCATAGTTTGCAGTCCTTTTTACTGTTTTATGCTTATATTAATGGCAGCATCTAGTGGCAGAAAAAAAGCAGATATAAATACATGTCTGCGGTGTGCTCTCATACATCTAAGTAAAATAGAAGGGGAAGACCCACAGCACAGTTTTGTTTGCTCTGCTCCCACAAAGTGACTTCCTGGAGGTAAAAAGCAACGAAAATATCATGTGTGCTGATCTATGAAAGTGTTCAGCCTGAGGGTCATTTTGTTCACTCGTGCATGTGTGACACATTTAGTCAATAGTGAAATAGTGAAAACTGTTCTGAATTGATAGTGTCCTCTACAAACATTCTTGTCTGTTTGATGCTGCTAGATTCTTGATTGCTGTTTTTTTAATCTAATTTGGAGTGGCATGTTATATTTCAAGTATTTCTACTCTCGTTTCATGGACCAAAGTGTTGTTAATGTGAAAAGAGAAAGGAACATACAGTCAGATAATCTGAGTAGGTACCAGAATTCGTACAACAGAAAAAGCATGACCTTCATTCTGTCTCAAGATCTTTAATATCTGACCTATCTTAACCTGAAACATTGTCTAAAACATTAAGCCTGAGTAATCATCTGGTGGTGATTTAGTTCAACTTTGCCTACCAAGGAGACACAAAGTTGGGATGAAACAACTTCAATAAAGTCTAGAGCCTACTGAGACATTAAGTGGCTTATGAAGGCTGATGACAGATGCCACATCACACAGGTATCTATTCAAAAGTGTTTTCTCCCTCTCGGTTTTCCTGAATACACTTCTTAGGTTTTATTTTTTTTCTCTAATATTGGAAATTACTGTATTTTGGAAACTTTCCGTTTATTAGCAATAGCAAAGCATTTATTACAAAACGGAAAATAAGCTGAGAAATACTGATGAGAGGAAGCCTTACAAATTCACATCCAACATAGGACTGAAGCGAGGTGGGGAAAATAACTGTAACAATACCGTGATTAGAAAACTAGGAACAATTTATATGTATACCTTTCAAATTAATTGACTGTACTAATTAAAATGAGCAATAAGCTATTTAAAATTATTTGTCTTCTCTTACTTTAGTTGCCTCCTCAAAAAAGCATAATATGCAGTGTGGTAGATGTGTCATAAGGAAGAGATGCAAATAAACCGTCACACTAAGTGAATGGGAATATAAAAATGCACGTAGGTTTGCAGAGAATGTTATCCTTAAGTAACAGCACTAATGTACATGGTATTCATATATTTTCTGCTCATAAATTGCTCAGACTAAGAAGTATGCTCCAGTAACTCCCTATGCTGAGGATTTTAACCATACCACCTTTTCTTTTTTTCCCACCTTTATTACATTTAAATACAAAACACAGTAGAAACATCACAAAAAGTAACAAATACTCTTTTGGTAACCTTCCCCAGCAAACTGTCTCTCAGTGGTACCCGCTTAGTGGCTGTAAGCAATGATGTTGACCAAAGGGGTTGAAAGGTGCATGTTAACCCCAGTTATGCTTGGTTACTTAATACACGTGTAACATTTAAATGACAAATTTTCATGCTTCACCTGTTTTTACAGCCTTATCAAAACAGTCTGGTTGTTTTGGTTTTTTTTTTTCCTCTAGAGGATAAAATTATTTTTCTTTCTTTTATTTGGAGAAGGTGGAATACACCCAGTTCAGCTAAGAAATTAGATAGAGTAAAAGGAATATGACTGCAACTTTGGGGGAAAAAAAGCCTGAAAACCTGAAAGTAATCCGCAATTACATAATTGTAATTATTTTGTATAAACAAAATGGAAGTATAAATAAAGGAATATAGTTGACTATTTATATTGACTATATTGACTATTTATTGACTTAATATATAAGTCAATAAATAGTTGAAAATTAAAGGACTAGTTAATGAGGCAAATCACACAATTACACTGAGATTTCAGGGTTTTGAATAGGAGAAAACTGGCATCTTAAGGAGAGGGCGTCTCCATAACAATATATAACATGAGTTAGTGACTAATAAGCCAAGAAAGTTGTCTTGAAAATCAAAAGGTGAAGTTAGTGCGAAGGAAAGGATGGCCAAAAGGCAAGCCGATATGTGCTGTAACTTCATGGTTGCTTCGAGCTGGTGTTGCCAGAGGTGTCTATGGCTGCTTGTTTGTATCTCCTAATTGCACTTTCTTTTGTGGCAGCACAAGCATTTGTAGAACTGCTTGGGTGAAGAGGATGGAAGAATTCATCTGGCTTCAATCTGATCTATGGGGCAAAAAAGTTATTTTTAAGCAGATCAATTCCCCAATTCCATCGTTACACGAGGCACTACTTGTGGACAGCAAACGAGCGAACGAGTAGCTGGGGCAAAGCTTATGCTAGCTTTAAGTGATCATCAGACTTCAAGAGAATTAGTCTTAAGAAGAATTAAGACTGTAATCTGTGGTATTTAGCCACATAAGAAGGAGGTTTGCAGCAAGGATGACATCTGTTCATGATTAAAGATAGCATATATTTCTTCCCCAAAACTAAAAGAACACTTTCACCTTGCCTTAATTTTTGATAAGGATGATGTCGATGAGAGCAAAAACAGCCTGATGAAGAATGATGATAATGGAACTAAAAGTCAGAGCAGGTTCAGTGCATTCATGTGGAGGAGAGGAGATAATCTTTCTCCTGGGATATCAAAACTGATAGTGTTTTCCTTATTTTTCTGTAATTGTAAGAGACAAGGTGTCAAGAAAAACAAGTGCTCGGTCAGGCTTCACTACTGGGAAACATTTACAAGAAAGAGAAACGGAAAACAATAAATGGTATCATAAGTTTCCCAAGAATAGTACTAGATTAGCTCTATTATCTCACATCAGTGACATGTATTTTTAGTGTTTGGGAATACATGTATAGTTAGTCCATATAGATTTAAGAACTAATAACGGTTATTATGACATTAAGGTTGAGCGTTAGTAATTAAGAAGGAAAAGAAACAGATTAATAGAATAATGGAAAAATCTCCATCGTTATCTTCATTAATGAATTTGGCATTAAAAAGCAGGAACATGTCAATGAAATATTTTACGCTCTCAAAGCACCACTGAAAATATAGAGGAGGAGGTGTGTATGACAGAAGAATTGGATTTTGCCAAGGATTTGGAGTAATAGCAATGGGATGAAATCTAATAGTTGAGAGTCTTTCTCATAGGAATGTGTAACTAGTATATAAATCACCAGCTGACATAAAGAAAAAAACAACTGGGTATTACAAAGATAAACTATAAATCACCAGTACCTAATCTGATTGTAGAAAAAATCCTGGGTTACCCCTAGTACGGGGAGGGGGGGGGAAAGAAAGAAAAAGAAACCACCCTGAGGCATTGATGATACCACAACGGGAATATTGTGAATATTTTGGCTTCTCACATTAAAGAAAAGTGAACTCACTTGAGAAACAGGTGTAAAGAAATATTATTAATAACAAGGGAATGGAATGCTTATACACAGAAAAAGGTATTAATATTGGCTCGTTTAAACTGCAGAGTAAAGGCTGGCTGGGGATTAGGACTGCTCTTAAGGAATAGCAGAGAATGGGGGTAGAGAGATTTTGGTGGCCAAAATGAAGCGCTGGGTTGCTTCACGGGCAAATGAAGAGGTGCTGTCTGTACACCAGCGGAGCCCAGAAATTTGGGGGTTTCAAACAAAAGATCCGTGCGG
>NW_010559165.1:0-218 GCF_000687285.1 Phaethon lepturus | reverse complement strand
TGAAAGAGAATGCTAACTGGTTTTAAAGAGAAGCTTGATAAATTTATGAGAAGGCAAATACATCGTCCTCTGTAACAGCAGCAGATCTGTTCTGTGATCCAAGAGGTCCCTTTTCTATGTTTGTGATATAAAAGCTGTCAGTGAGCGTGTTTGCTGAGTCGCAGTTCTGCGTTGGCCCTTGGCTTTGAATCCCAGCACCGGGCCGGCGCACCGTGCTG
>NW_010559164.1:0-14491 GCF_000687285.1 Phaethon lepturus | reverse complement strand
CGGGCCCGGCGGCGGCGCGGGCGGGGCGGACTCCAAGCCTCGGATCCTGCTTATGGGGCTGCGGCGCAGCGGGAAGTCCTCCATCCAGAAGGTGAGGGGCAGCCGGCGGCTCCCCGCCCCCGCGTGCCGCGCTGCCTCTACGGCGCTGAGCTCTTTTTCTTTTCTGTCTTGCTGATTAGGCAAATTTTGCTTTTTAATGTGAGCGTATGTGGTGAAGTTGGAGCGAAGAGAGGCTCCAGCTTAAAGACGGTTACTTCCCGGAACGGACTCCGATCATCTGCACTAGAGAGGAAGGTTGTGTAGCGTAGGTTGTAGCCTTTGTAGTTCTTCGCTTTAACGCTTCAGAACTAAAAAACTGGTGTGAAATTTATCGTGAGGCGTTTTCTTACGGATGTGTAAGCACCGTGAGCGGTACAGGTGTGTGGTGTTTAGCTGGCGTTTCCGGTCGGAAGAAGACTTGAGCTGTTGTTCTGCCTTTTGATCATTTGAAAGAGACTTCTGCTTTTCTATGAGCAGAAAGGCAGCCTCTGGTTTCCTTAGTACGTTGTCTCAGCAAACGAGTGTCGCTGGTCGAGGAGGGGATAAAACAGTTCCCAGTGTCTTAGGTTTGTCAGTGGCTTTGTGAAGTCGCTAGTGTTGCTTAATCAAAACAAGACAAAATTGACTGTTTGCATTTGCCGTGTAGCTTGAGAGATGTGTAGCGCTAAGAATGATCCTTGTTTCTCAGTGCAAGTTTTGTATTTGCGATCCCTATTATGAAGCTTTTAAGTGGTATTTTTATGGGAAGGCATTACTAGTGAAATAAAGTGGTTCTCAAGCTCTAGACTTAGGGGCCTGAAACTTTTTTCAAATGCAAGTGTGGAATTCCTCAGATTTATTCAGAGATGCGGACTACTTTGTAATCCACAGACTGTAGTAGACCTATGAGTCCTAAACTCAGTAGTCTGAAGACTCCTATCTTTCCTGTAGTTGTACAGGAAAGGAATAGTGTGATGTTGAGTGTGCAATGCGAGGACATGGAGTTTATCTTTTGCCCATTTGACTTGGGAATTAGAAGCTGTGGTTCTGTTACCTAGGAGCTCGTGGCGCTGCCTGAGTGACCTAACTGTGGCAATAATGTAAGACACTCTTGGAGCATTAAGAAGTTTCTCTTCAACAGCATCCCTGTTCTTAGATCTGTCTAGTCAAAAAATGGTCATAACCAGACCTGACCCTTCTGTCATGGTCTCTAGTTATTGATCACCTTGCCAGGGGGTAGGGATATGCATGATAAACCCTGTGTTGGGAAAAGTATTTGCTTTGTAGGAATCTAGACATTTGTGTGTAAAACATAAATTATTAAACCATTCCAGCCTCATACTGAGAGCAGTATTGAAAGGAAGTCTATCACAAAAGAAAAAATGGTGGTGCTGAGGAGGAATTCTGTGGGGTTGTTTTTTTTTTTTTTTCTTTGGACAATTAGATTTTTCCATACTGGTATAACCTATGAATGTCCAGTAGCAAACTGAGGTTAGGAGATTTTGAGGAATGTGATGACTGCTGCAGTTTATAAAACAATTTTTTTGTGCAAACTTACGACTTGTGTAACTGGACTTACTGTACTGTCCTTACGTACTAGGAACCTGGAAAGAGTTCAGACAGAGTACCTGATTGTGGGTTTTTTGGGTGTATGGCAGGGTTTTTTGTTTTGTGGGTTTTTTGGGTGTGTTTTATTTGTTGTGGGTTTCTTTTTGTCATGGTCACCAGATTTGCTGCTCTTCGTTCATAAGATTAGTATAAATATTTTATTGGGGGAGGAATTTATGTGTGTGGTAGAACCTAAAGCAGCAGCTTGTTCGGAACTGCTGTAAACCTTTCGTTTATACCCATTTTTCTTTAAACGTGCTAAATCAATGAACTGAATTGGGGATGTAGGGAGTCAGAACCAGCTGACTGTTGCGCTTCTGTCGCGAGCTCTAGTACTTAGAAGATCTTACTGCAAGAGGCAGTGGTCCTAATAACTAGTTTCCTTTAAAAACTTGGTCTGGCTCGTCTTCCTTTCGCTGTATTTATGCTCTTCCTTTGTCACACCTCCCTGCCCCCCAGTCTCTCCTCGGGGTAAAAAAGACCACTGCTACTTCTGAGACCTCATTCATTATAGTAGCTTAAGAAGTCTACAAAATTAAAGCAAAGATTACATCTTACTGCTGTTAGGGAATCTTTTGGAAGTTGCTTTTCATTGTTACCTGTGAAGCAGCTGTCGCTTCCAATTAATAGATTCTCCACACAGTCTTGCAATACCATACATTTTCTCTCTCTTTCCAGGGACCTCCTTCCATCTGCCCATGCAAATTCCTTTCTGGACATCAGGGCAATAGAAATAGTCTAATATTACCTCAAGAGAAAAAGGGGTTTACTGTGACTGGAAAAAAAATATGGAGTTTGAAAACCCATTCTGCATTTGGACTTATAGGTAAAGGTGCCTATTTTTATGTGCAGAATGATCCTGTGCTGCAGTGGGGAGACTTGTTGTTTATGAAAGGCAAACTGCCTGCTTTGGCTGTGCAGACCTCATGGAGGCATGCTTCGTGGTGGCTTGGGACAACTCCCAGTGGAGGGTTCTCCCCTTTGGGTTACTTGCTCTGTGAAGATTTTTAGAGGAGTTCTGGGATGGGTTGTTGTTTCCTTTCTGAGGAAAAGGATGTAGATTTCTCAGGTATAAACCAGTTATTCATGTTTGCAGACAGTGTCAAAAAAAAAAAAAAAGGAATCTATCATAGATTTGTTACTTTCTCAGCAACTTGCAATTTCAGAGTTAGATATTCCTTTGCAGTTTATAGGTGTTGTTACAATGTACCCGATAAGGTGTCTTGCGATGGCAGGTTATATTTGATCATAAGCTCTTGTAGAAGGGATGGTGTGGAAGTCATGCTTGTCACTTGATGTATAGAATTATTGTTTGCTAGTCTGGGAAATTTTTATTAGTATGGATCAGGCCAGCATTTCAGCTGGAAGTGAAATTCTGAATATGGCTGTTCTCTGATCTGTAAAAGACAAACAAAACAAAACCCAAAACAAACACCAACATCCCCGCAAACCAAACAAATAATTAAAAAACCACAGCAATCAACCAACCAAAAACCTCCAAACACAAGCTTTCCTGGGGAGTCCATTCAGAGTTTAAGGTAGTGGGAATGAATATGTTGGATAAATTCAGCTCATGTATCCAAGGAAGGGTAACTACTTGAAAATTGAGACAGAAATGGTGAGTATAAAAAAAAAAGGGCAGTCCAAAAACATGAAGGCAGTTTAGAAATACTGGATCAGGAATGCAGCTTAACTGCTGAAATTCAAGTGCTGTTGTAGAGAAGTTGTTATAGAGAAAAGGTGGACATGTCAGAAAATTTAAAAAAACCCTGAAAATTCAGAGATCATGGCAGGTTAGATATGAATGAGAAATTCAGAGGGATAAAAAAAATCTGAGAGAGTGTACTGCTAAGAGTGCTAACGCTGACAGTGAAAAGGTCTTAAACATCAATCCGATAAAATGTGTTGCTTTTGGAAGAAGGGGAAAGGGAGATGATGGCATTGGTTCTCAGAGACTCATCTGCTTTCACCAATTCTGTTCTGCTCCCTGAGATTTCGGAATGCTTTAAAACTGTGCTGCAAACCCTGAGGAATTTTCTAGTCCTTGCAATACAGCCACTACGTATCTAGAACTGTTCTTACCTTTCCATAGAAATGTCCTGCTGTTTAAAACCTCATTTAGATCCTGGCTTTCTCAAACATTTGCCTTGAGGAACTGAATTTTTTTCCTCTTGATCTTAAAAACCTAGGCTGACGTACTACTTCGAAGCTCACTAAATAATCCATTAACGGTGCTGGGTGTGGAGTTGTTTGTCTTGCAGTTTTTTTGACAGAGATTGTTGCACTAGGTCTCTTTAATGGATCACTTCCGTACCTGTGTGAAACATTAAAAAAAAAAAATCACTAAGTGCTAGATAGGGAACATATTTCTTTTTGCAGTCCTAGCGTTCAGCTGCCCCACATTTGTGGTAACTTTTGTAACACACGGTTGAGTGGCTTTAGTGCTCCGTTCACTGTTGAAACTGACTGCTTTTGCTACAGGCTGCTTTGCTGTGGGGTTACACGCTAGTTCTATTTGTTCAGGGACGGGCTAAAATCCCAGCGGGGCTGTTTGTGTACTAGCAATGAGGTATGTTTTTCATCGCTGTGACTAAACCGTTTACCACCTAGCCTGAAAGCTTTCATAATTTCTTTAGGGTACTTGGAAAGAGAGGGTCAGCGAACATAATTTAGTGTTAATAGACGGCAAACTACCTAACTATTCGGGTCTCAAACCAAGATGTTATTTTTGCACACTTTTATTGTAGTTTAGGATCATTATCTTGTGTCGTAATGCTTGATGCCAGACTAAAAGCAAAGTTTTCTTTAGGAATTTCTAAGACTGGAAAGGAATAGTTCTCAAAAGTTGCTTAATTAACATGGTGCCTTTATACCAGATCTTAATTGGCTAATATAGCAGAACTTGAAAATGCTATGTTAGACTTGCAAGGGAGACAGATAAACTGGAATGTCTGTCTTTAGGCAGTAGTATCGTTTAGACTTGTGAAAATGTTTAACTGTGTTCGGTTGGTTGGTTTTAGTCCAGGGTAGGTTATTTCCTTAGCTGATGCAGGAAGCTCTCTAGTTACCAAAAGGAAACTATACACTTTAGAATTGACAAACCTATTTCTAAGATTCAAGTTATGGAACCTTTACCAATCTTTTCTAATAAGATAATGTCGGGACTATTATTTGTGTTCTTTTAACAGGTTGTGTTTCACAAAATGTCACCCAATGAGACTCTGTTCTTGGAAAGTACCAACAAGATCTACAAAGATGATATTTCCAACAGTTCATTTGTGAATTTCCAAATATGGGATTTTCCTGGACAGATGGACTTTTTTGATCCAACATTTGATTATGAGATGATCTTCAGAGGAACAGGTGCCCTAATATATGTTATTGATGCCCAGGTAAATGCAATTCGCTAAGAATCACAAGGAAGTTTTCTTTTTGCTTTGTGTGCGAGAGGAATGATAGAGAAGTTGGTAATTCATAATTTTTTTTGTAAGTTCGTAAAACATCTGTTATGTATGAAAGGATGCATTGGCAATCTGATTTTTGGTGTGTGATTTTGAGTTTGTGAAATGATTGGAACATATGCTCTCAGTGGAGAGTGGAAGGGGGTGAGTACTCTGAACTGACCTTTTCTACAATAATAGTGAAAACCCGCTGTGCTAAATGGTCAGAATTATCCCTTCCCTCTGCTGTTGACTGCTATGGAGTTCATTTAATAACAGCATGCTTCTGACCTCAGTTTCAAGTACGGGTGCTATAGGGTATCTGGTAGCTTCTAATGAACTTAAGAATTGCACCGTGGGAGATTGCCTGGTTTTTAGGACCGTCTTGGAGATCGCTGCAGCCTTTTGCTGGAGTTGAAGTGTAACCTGCCTTTTGCTCTGAAGCCTAGTTATGTGTAGCTGAGCCTTGTATAGCTAACGCGACTGAATTTACGTAACAGAATCTAAGCTACTTGGATTTCTGACACTCCAAGGTATTCTCTTCTCCCATGCTTCTGTTTAGTTACAGAAGTGAAGTGAAGTTCTTGCACTGAAATATTTTGTCCCTGTGCAGTACCGGAAATAAAGCCTTGTCATTCATTCCTGCCAAAACTGATTTACAGGATGACTACATGGAAGCTTTAACGAGACTCCACATTACAGTTTCAAAAGCCTACAAGGTCAACCCGGAAATGAACTTTGAAGTTTTTATTCATAAAGTTGATGGTTTATCGGATGACCATAAAATAGAAACTCAGAGGGATATTCATCAGAGGGCTAATGATGACCTTACGGATGCTGGGCTTGAAAAACTTCACCTTAGGTGAGTTAAAGATTCTGGCATATGTGATTCTACTGTTGCCGATACGCATACTGACTAACGGCTTTTAGATCCGGATGGACCGGAGAAGGCCTTGTTAGATTCTTAATATTGCATAAACTCGTGTTATATAATACACCGCTGAATTTATGGCCAAGCCTCAGCTGTTAGGCTGACTCAGATAAGGCAGGCTACTGTATCAGATTCCAGTCAACAGATTTATTCATAAATTTGCTGATAACTCAAGGTTCTTTAGCATACTTTTCATTCAGTGTAGTGGGCTGAATTTGTACATGTGGCCTGGAGGGGCAGAGGAAGGAGAGGGGAAGGGGCCTGCCTTCCAGTCCTGACTAGCAACTGACTTTTCAATGTTACTGCTTTTAAAAGTTTAGCCCCTTACTTGACATTTGGCTCACTTTTAAAGTGTCTTCTACTGACACCTTTAAAACAAGCTATCTTTTCTCTGTTTTTACTGCTATTTTGATTCTCAGGAAGCCTTTAAGTATTGCCAGTATCTCTTGGTGTTAGCGTGAACCAAGTGGAAGGCCAGGAAGAGGACTTGAAGAAATCTAGTTGAGCGTTTAACACCTTTTGTGATAAGCATTCTGTAGGCTAAGCGTGTTGTCAAAGCATATTCAAATTTATCTCTTCTCCCATCTCTCAGGGATAAGGAAGTCTGTTTTATTTTTACTCCAGTCGCTCAGAAATTAGGATGTTTGATGCAGTGGCCAGGTACATTTGTTATAGAGGCATCCCGCTAAATCATCAGGCCTGAATGTTAGAAAACACAGCTTTAACATTTCCGCTGCAATTCTGAAATTCTCTTGAATCTTTGTTCTTTTTTATTCCTTTTGCCTCCCTCCTCATCTCAGCTTTTATTTGACCAGTATCTATGACCATTCAATATTTGAAGCCTTCAGTAAAGTGGTGCAGAAGCTCATTCCACAACTGCCAACGCTGGAAAATCTACTAAATATCTTTATATCAGTAAGTGTTAATCTAACAGAACTTTGCCCGAAATACACGGAATGGTAAAGCAAATCCTTCTGCTAAGGCTAGATCTGCCTTTGGGGAGATTCGGATGGCGCTCACGTTGATGTACTCTGCTGGCCTGGTTGTCTGCATTACATGCTCTTTATCACAGCTAAATTGTACTCCTGCGTGCTTTGTGTCAGTTTCTCCAAATCCTGACAAAGCATAATTTGGATGGTTATAACTCTTGACACGGAAGTTTTCTGCCACCATGATATACTGATTAGTCTGATGTAGCTGTACTGGCAAGAGACTTTTTTTCATAATATGAAATTGGCCTTGAACTGAACTGTCTATTTCATGTGGCCTGTGAGACTTTTGCTGTTCTTTGAGTGTTTGTGTTTCTTATGGAATTTGTGACATAGAAATTTGCAGCTGTATATTTTAAATCAAATAAAATGTCACCCTAGAGACAAGGCTGAAGTTGCCTGTCTCATTTAAGTTATGTCTGTGAGGCTGTTGCAGGCATGTGGACAACATGGGAAAAACCAGCTGCAATTGAGAGGATCTGTGCGAGTCAGACGTGTCGCCCCATGCTACCATATAATGCTTGTTTCCTGTGTTGGTACCAGACTGTCTGTAATAACCTGGCCCAGTGGATAAAGGGCACGTTAATGCTTACCCTTGCTCAGTGCCATGAGGCTATGGGGAGTCTGGATGTCCTCAGGACACTGCCCTGGGTATTCAGACTAGCTAGGAAGAAGTGACGAGGAACGCTTCTGGTGCATAAATGGAAATGAAGCTGTGCCAGAAATCCATAATGTATATGTGGTAACCTACTTAACAGCAGAAGGCTTCTGGACTTAGTATGAGCACGTGCACTTTGCCAAAGTGCTCAGTTACAGATGGGATGGTACAGTTGGCTTGGTGCTTTTCCATACCCATAACTGCCATAATGTGATGCTCTTCAGAGAGTCGTAAGTGTAGAAGCTGACTTTATTTACTCTGCGTGTTAAACTACATGGCAACTGCCTCACACAGAAACTGAATTGCCAAGATACTACAAGCATGAAATTTAAGTGTCAGCATACTGCTATGAAGTAACTCATCTCTGGGCCTGGTCCAACAGGTGGATGTGAATGTGTGGCTCTTCTGGAGTTAACAGAACCACAGAAGAGTGCTGGTTCTGAAAAACTGCTGAATTTGGTTTCTGGGAGCAAAGTAAAATGTAACCTTAATTATGACCTGGTAAACAATAAACTAAAAAATTCTAACAGAGTCCCCAGCTTTTGTCAACTAGAAGGTAATGTTGATATGTACTATGGCAGCAAGGGTATTGTATTTATAAACTATATATGCTCTAGGTCTCGATTCTGTCTTAAGCTTCTAAATTAGTTATGTTTAAACCATTTCCTGCTATTAAGAACATGAGAGTGTGTGAATTCTACTTGAGATTTTAAAAATGCAGTTATTTTTAAAATTCATCCAAATTCTTTCTCTTTCTGAAGAATTCAGGCATTGAAAAAGCTTTTCTCTTCGATGTAGTCAGCAAAATCTACATCGCAACAGACAGTTCCCCTGTGGACATGCAGTCATATGAGTTGTGCTGTGACATGATTGATGTAGTGATAGATGTTTCCTGTATATATGGGTAAGTGATGAATACTTTTAGGAAAAAAGTCCTTAAAAGTTGTAGAATAGGTTGCAAACTGTGCAAGTGGTGCTGGCTTTGTCATTCAGCAAGATGCTATCAATTGGTCTGTAGACCACGTTAGTTCTGTAAGTAATTAGAATAAAGCCAAATGATTTGGCAGCTGGATTTGAGCCTTTGTGTACTCGGTTTGTTTCCCTCCACTCATGGCCTCAGATGGCCATCTGACATTTGTGAATGTCAAATGTTTCATGTAAAATATGAATGCTGCTGTGTCTTGTTTGGCACAGTGGGTGCAAGTATGCTAGTACCTGCAAATAATTGGGGTCGATAGCATGCCGCAGCTCATAAGTGTAACTTGCAGTCACTTTGCTTTTGAGACTTGCCACTGTGAACAGAATAGCTTTTGCGAGGTCAGCTTGGCTTTTGCTGACTTTCTCGGAGGAATGCATATAGCGCTTGATTCTCACAATTTACGAATGAATTATATTTCACAATGGATTTTTGAAGTGGCTCTGGAGAAGCGGTAACTTATTTTAGAACTGTGGTTGTAGCCTGCAAAATACAGTGCTGGCAAGAAACGTTTAATGCTCTGTCTCCTGAAGGGTCAACCCAGGGTTGTGTAACTGTTTTGGTGTTTTTTTTCAGGAGTGAGTGCTTAGAAGTAGCTTGTGATACGTCTTTTGCTTCTACAGTAATTTAACTGACACTAATAACTTGCAGATAGAAAGCAGCACGCTACTCTCTTCTTGTAAATGCAGGCTAGTTTCGCTTAAGACCAAAAAGTGTCCCGCTCCAATGTTGCGTGCACCCCAGTCCCGCCCCTGACCTCACTAAGGAAGCCTTTGTAGTATTAATTTACCAAAAGTAATTTTGCTGAGATGTCACGCCATTGACATTTTGACGTAAAAGTCCTGCACTAGAATCTTCAAAAGAATCACTTGGTACCTTACTGTGGCATGATGAACTCAGTGAGACAGTGAGTAGCAGTGACTCTTTTGTTTGAAAGTAAACTGTGCTATAACTTATGTACTGTACTATTTCCATTAGGAATACTCAGCTGTAAGCTGAAAACAGTATTGACTAAACAGGCACAGCTCTTGTTTAATATCAAAGGAATGCATGGTGATAGCTTGCTCTTAACTGCTTATCTAGGATAGATAGTATCTAGTGAAGGCTTCTACTCTGTTTAGGTCAAGCTTTTGTGAGAACTTAAGGTGTGATAATGGTCTTACTTACGATAGTAGTAAGACCTGCATTGCATGTTCTTCACTTGCTCACTGTTCAGTATGAGTAATATTTTTCTGACTGCATTTAACAGGTATTTGTCTTGAAGTTACATGTGCATGCCTACTAGGTTATGTTTTGGGTTAATTCGTTCTTTCTTAGGTTAAAAGAAGATGGAACTGGAAGCGCGTATGATAAAGAGTCAATGGCAATTATCAAGCTCAATAACACAACGGTCCTGTACTTGAAGGAAGTAACAAAGTTTTTGGCGTTAGTTTGCATTCTTAGAGAAGAGAGTTTTGAGCGCAAAGGTAAGGACTTATTCCCATTGAAAGGCTTTTATCTAATGTTTTTTATCAACTATAAAATATTAATATGACTATAGAAGTCACCTTGATTTTTGTGTAACTAAATTTGTTTAACTTCTTCTGGGAGGAATTTTCTCCTTTCCTAGAGATAGGTATAAAGGGGTCTTATTTTTATTCTTGTGAATCATGCTGAAATGACTTGTGTAGCTCATAGGCCTGTGTTGCTACCATCTGCTATAGTGGAATCAGTAGAGTGGAGTAATGCTTATTATATTCTGCTTGACAGCTGCTGTATTGTGAATAACCATATTCTCTATCACGTGTTGCACTGATGTAACTTTTTTAACGTATGACTGAAGAAATCAGTCAACAGTGGTAGGCTATTAAAACAAAGTGTTTAATACGCTGCAAGTCTAACCAACTATATAGTTGCTTGGACCAGTAGGAGATGATGCTATGAATGCTTATGTTACAGGGTAGGAATGAGGTGTAGGCCTTAATTTCAAAGTATTTGACTTAAATGGTGACAGTACTTATGTTGGCATTTTAAAAGAGAAAAAGCAGATGTGTTCTTGTAATAACTGTACTGTATTTGATCTCAAAGTTTTTCTTACCATAGTTAGGCTATATATCAATGATGTAAAGTGCAAGATAACATTTGAATGATAGTTGTGCTCTACTAGCATGTTTTTTGGGGGGTAGAGTCTTGTTTTGTACCCTCACCTGCTGTTTAATTATGAATACACACCTTGCATTCCTAATCTTTGGAATTTTGGAGAACCTTTTTTGTTCCTAAAAACAGACAGTCTAAACAAATACTGGCATCAGTAAAATGTTGTTAAATCTTCTGAATCCAAACTCATGCTAAAATAAGTAGCTTAAAAATAGCTGTTGGTTAAATGAAACATTTTACATTTATTTTGAAGCTCTGTTGATTATGTCATGTGCCAAGCTGAGCATGCTTTTTCCTCTCCCTTCTCCCTCCTTCTTGACAGGTCTGATAGACTACAATTTTCATTGTTTCCGCAAAGCCATTCATGAAGTCTTTGAAGTAGGTGTTGCCTCCCACAGAATTTGCAACTATCAGTCAAGCACCTCAAATATGAAAGCAGTGACTCACAATGGCACACCTAGGAATGCAGTCTAGAGGAAAACTAAAAATGTTTGATAGACTTGTCAGCTCCTCACTCCAAAGGTTTGTGGAACAAGAGAAGAGTAGTCTGAAAGCCTGAAGTATGTTTCACAGGAGAAGAGTGGCGCTAACTGTGGAACGGCAGCTTGTAACTCACGTTGGACAACTGAAGCTACTGTAAAAATACTTTGAGGCCAGTGGAGTTAAAAATGCCAGTTTGAAACCAGCTTTATTGCAAGTGCAGTGGTTTTTCTGTCTGGAGTCCTATTTTAACAGTCTGTCTCTGCCCGGTCAAAATTTACAAATGATTGAGTTTTGTGTGAAACACTGAATAATCACTTGTTCAGCCTTTTTTTTTTTTTTAATTAATCTTTACAATATCCCCTTTTGCTTAAATTTACCCTTTTGTCATTGGGGGGCGGGTGGGAGGAAGCTGGTGTTATTATTTAGGCTCATGAAACTCAGGCTTTTTGTTCGGTGAGGCTGGTCTTGCAAATCATTCCATAAAGTAGTTCTTGCTCTCGACAGTGTGCTCAGAGTATTCTTGTGAATCCTGTACTTCTTAAGTGGATGCAAGGTAGAGCTATGTGCTAGTGATTATGTGTTTGTTTGGAGAGCTGACCTGGAGCTTCATTTTAAAGGGTCTGTGATACTTTGCTTTCAGACCATGCTTCTTGGTATGCCCCCTTTGATGGAAGGGAAGTATTAAAACCAGAAATAAACTACCTGCTCTCTTTTGCAAAAACATGGATGTCATAAATCTGTGTGATTAATCCTATTCACAAAACAACTGCATGGCTAACTAAACTGAAATGTCTGCCATCCGTTGAAATAAAGCAACCACTTTCAGCTATCGCTAAGTGAAGAAATGACAAAGTTACTGACTTTTGATGGTGGATTCCTCTCTACCCTCTGACTGATCATCAAGACGATTTCTAGGAAATTGTCTGAGGGTGTTATCCTTGCATGGCAATTAAATATCAGTGTGCTACACCCTCCTAATAATACTGGACGATGAAAGTGCGTTGATTCTGTACTGTGGCAAACACCTTGTTTGTTGCCATGCAATCTGACTACAATGGTGTTTTCTTCTGATTTTGTGGATGCTGGCTTTCATACTATGGGAAGTATATCTGGATTGTTTTAATCTTATTTATTAGTATTATTACTGCAGATGTCATCCTGTACATCAGCCTTGCTATGCAGTAGGCTCAGCTACTGGCCTGTAAAGATTCTTGGCTCTTTTTACCTGTCCCTGTATGTGTACAGGCGTTGCAAAGCTATTGGACCAACTGACTATACAAGTGCCACTATAAAAGTTTCTGCAAGAAGATCTGTAACTGTAAGCAATCTCTGCAACTGATGTATTTATATGGTCAGAAATATCCATGGGATTGCTTCTGTGCTTATAGAATGGATTTTCTTTGAACTGTGTAAAAATGAATATACATGCATTAACATGAGGGTGTATGCACATACTGTGTACATGTTTTTCCTTTTGTTTTAAAGATGTTGTATGATACTAAATATGTTGAGGATCTGCTCCAAAAGTTACCGCAGTCAGCAGGAGACTTGTGAATTCAAGTGCTCTAGTTCAGTTCTCTTAATAGCAGTTGTAGTTCTGAATCTAGGCTGAGCCCCTTTTCCGTAAAGGAACACTGCAGTTGCGTTTTTTTTCTAAGGAAGTGATGCGGGCTTCTAAAGTTGGGTTTTGTAGCTTGCAAGCTCTATCACAGTGTTCTAGTACTCAAGGTGAGGGGAGAGGTAATTGTCAAGATCACAGGAAGGAAGAAATCATTCCCATTTGTGCAGTGAGCTTTCCATGTTCTAAGTACATGTGTATGTTCCTCTCTTTGTCTTCACTCTCTACATGATTTTGTGCTAATAAAACAAAAAAAGGTCAAACTGTAACACTGTTGTTTCTTTTGGAGGGTGAGGCACTTCAACAAAAGCCTATAAAGGCCTATATGGGTAAGCAAATTTTAAAAAGCCATGTTATCTTCACAGTATTTAAAAAAAAAAAAAGGCTTAATACCACCTTCCCATGTAAGGCTTTAAACCTTAGCTTTACTCTCAATCACAAGCTTACTCCAAACCGCATACTCAGTTTTCAGAAGATGCCTCTAGACTTTAAAAGCATATAAATAATGAAGTGACTTGTTCACTTTTGATTAACGGTGAGCCTTAGGCTGCGTTCTGGAATTCTGCCTTCTGCTACTTGTGGCATTTTGGGGTGTGTTTTTGGTCAGCATTACCTTACTCTTGAATGGTTGCATTTTAGTAAAGGTTAATGGTAGCATTTTAAAACAGAATACTGATTATTTTTACTATTTCCTGAACTGTATGAGCTGTAAAAGTTAAATTTGTCTCTAGTGGTAAGGAGTACAACACTTCCTTAGTTTATTAAGACTAGTCTTAATGCCCTTCCTAACAATCAATTTAAGGCAGGTGCTGCTATTCAAGTAAGAGTGTTACTTAACCTGTTGCTGCTTTAGTGAGGCAGTTTTTGGTTTCTGCTGAAACCCTTATGCTGCCAGGAAGGGAGGGGGAAGGATAGGAATTACGCTTTATTTTATCCCTTGTGCAGGCTCCTGCAGTCTCCCTTTCCTGAACGAACCTGCTGCAGGGAGAAATCCTATTAGAGATAAGGGAAGGCAGTAACTCAGTCTCTCCAATAAAAGGACTGAAACGGTAAAGGAGACTGTCAACTTTTTTTTTTTTTTGCCTTTTCCCCCTCTGAACATGCTCTGCAGTCTTCTTTGGAAACAACTGAAGATGTTGAAAGAAGAGAGAAAAAGGTGCAGACAGGAGTGCGTGTGGGGGAAAAGGTGACTAGCCTGCAGCAAGACATAATAAAATCTCTTTCTGTTGAAGACTAAGGCAATCCCTCACAAGTTACCTTTTAAAGCTTCGATTCGAGGAGCCTGGCACCAGATAGTTACTAATCCCCGGGTAGGTTTCTAGATGACAATCACGGCAGCTCGAGCACAGGGAAGGAGGGAAAGGCCGAGCCTGCGATGAGAGGGCAGAGTAATAAAAGATGGTGTCTATCTGAAAAAGCCGCCTATCGTTTGGCTGGAAGAGCGAGCGCTCTTCCCTCCCTTCCTCTCAGCCCTCCTCAGAGGTCACCGGGCCACTGGATCCCTTACTCCGTATCTAACGGACGGCCGCTGTGAGCGTGGGGCTACACAGAGCGGGGTCTCGCCTTCGCACAGCACGAAGGGAAGCACGCGGAGAACTCTCATCACCTGGCGGCCTGCGGCGAAAGGCCCTCCC
>NW_010559163.1:0-11577 GCF_000687285.1 Phaethon lepturus | reverse complement strand
GGCCCGCGGCCCTCTCCGGGGCGCTGAGCTCGGAGTGCGAGGTGCCGGGCTGAAGAGCCCTCCCGGGGTGGGAGTGGGCTGCTCCCTGTGTCCTTTTTATGCCCTGGTAATCGTTTAAGCAGCGCGTGTGTGGAAAACCGGGGGGTTGATTTCCGCGTTATTTTCCTTGGGGTCCCTTTACGCCGGTGCTCGGAGGGGGAGGTCTCTCCATCGTTGGTCGCAGCAGCCGCAGAGGCAGGCGGGTTCAGGAGACTTTGAGTGTGAAATATGGGCTATGGCACGAGCTGAGGAGCTAGTATAAAGTAGGAACTCACTCAATGACCTTTTCCTTTCTTAAGACTCTGGCACCAGCTGACTCTGCAAGTTTTGGACTTTGTTCAGGACCCTTGCTTTGCCCAAGGAGATGGACTCATCAAGGTGAAGTGCTTGATTGTTCCGGAGGGTTTTATCTTTATGTAGCGAAGACGAGTGGTGGTATTTTTGTACTAGTGAAAAATAATCAGCTTGTGACTTGTCTGGTTAATTATTACACCAGGTAATAATTCAGCTTTCTGGGGCTTATGCACGAGATGCAAGTGTGCAGGATTTGGTTGGTGCATGAACATTCTGCTAAAATTAAATGTGTCAGTTTTAGAAGTTTCAAAATGATTCCTTAATTTCATTCACTTAAGATTTTGGCGGGGGGAGGGTGCAGGGGGAACCTTTTTCTTTCCCTTTTGTAACAAGGGGTTTGCAACTGCAAGTGTAGGATGGATTGTCAAGTGTTCATAAAAACTTCAAAGTATTCAGTAGGTTATTTCCCCCACTGCCTGGGAACTTCTTCCATTTATGAAGATAATGGCATACTCAGTCCAGAGTTGCATATTCTCTGTATTCTACAAGTAATCATGTGTTTTAGCTCTCCTTTGTGTTTTTAGGTTAAAATTCAGTTTCCCAGAAGTTAGTTATTTCCATGTCAGAGAGCTGTGGGTTCCTAGAGACAGTCTCTTCTCCAAATGTTTGCAAAGAGCAGTTTGAAAGCTTTAGGCCTGTGCTTATTGTACAGTGATGACTGAGGACGTGCACCAGGCCAGCCCGTAGCAGGGACACTTTGTGTTGTAGTGCCTACTAGCTTGTGAGACTCTTGAATCACTCCTTGCGGCTGGAAGGAGACTGCAGAGATAGAATTGTCTAAAATGAGCAATTTTTGGCTCCAGCATTCTGTACAGTATAGACATTTCTATACTGGATGCCCACTGCTTTGTTGGAAAAATGAATTGGAATACCGTGAAAAGCGAGTGTTGTAGCTGAAACGAAATATCCTTTTGCCCTGACTGTCGATATCTTTGTGCCTACAGCTCTATGAGAACTTCATCAGTGAGTTTGAACACAGGTGAGTTTGTTTGCCTGGAAGTTTTTTGGTAACCTACTGATGACTGAGACTGTTCTGATAGTGAGTTTTTTGTTCTAGGGTGAACCCCTTGTCCCTGGTAGAGATCATCCTTCATGTAGTCAGACAGATGACAGGTAAGTGTCCTTACCTGTTACTTACAGTATTTTTAGCAGCTGATGCCTGTGAAATTTAACTAATTAATAGTAACCGCTAAATCTTCACTGTTAAGCCATTGTCTTTCTGGTGTATTGAAAAGAGAAAGCACTAACTCAAAGAGCTTAAACAATTGCTGCTACATAGAGTAGCGAGTCTACTCCTTCACTAGACAAATGGCTGGTGAGCAGAAAGCCCGGCCTATGATAGTAGCACCTTGTGAAGGTTGAGCAGTACGTTATAGAAAAAATATATTCCAGTCTTCATGAACACAGGAAAAGGATATATTTCTAGGTTGAGGTTTAGTTCCACAGGAATTACAGATATTGCTGCTTTTATTTTTTTCCTCCAGATCCCAGTGTGGCACTTACTTTTCTGGAAAAGACTAGAGAAAAGGTATTTTTGAAATATATTTTTTTCTGGTAGTCCACCTACAGGAATTGTTTTGTGTATGTGGTATAGCTGAAGAGGCAGATATGTGTGTGTTGAAACTTATGCTGGAGAATACCTACTGCTTTTTTCAGTGAACAACTCTGTGTTTTAATGCAGGAACATGGTAACAAGTGAAATGCAGCCAACACAGTCTAGGTTTCAAGAGCCTACCTGGCTGCAAGGGTAACACTCTCTAAACATGTATCTTTGTGTAACTGCAGGTAAAAAGCAGTGATGAAGCTGTCATTTTGTGTAAAACGGCCATTGGGGCGCTCAAGCTGAACATTGGAGACCTGCAGGTCACCAAGGTGAGGTGATGACCTGAGTAGTTCAAGTGTTCCGATATTTTGGAGCACTGTAACGCACTTCAGCAGTTACTACAGCATGGATGTGCCTGTGTGTGTGCTTCAGTTTTGAATGAGAAGATCATAAATCTGCAGTTCCTGAGACTTCCAGGAATATCTGCGGTTCTGCTTTACACCTTGTAGGCCATAAAAATGCATGTATAGTACTTAACAGCCAAATCTCTGAAGTTTCAGTAAGATTCTGATGCATGTAGCTTTGAGGTGCTGTTGCTTATTGGTGGCCTGCAGCTGATCACTGCAGCTGTTGGTTGTGCTCAGCTCAGAAGAGAGGGGAAAAAATATCTTGATGTATTCCGGTTTGCAGTTTAGAGGGTCTCATGAATTCAACAGTATATATGCTGCTTGTTGGTGAGCTGCTAATGATGACTGAATTAGTCTATCATTTCCTATGCTGTATACGTTGCTTTTTTCATCTCTTGGCTTTTTTTTAGAACCAACTCTTAAACCCAAGATGAGGGTTTTTTTATGCAGTGCAGCTTTGTGTCTCTTAGAGCAAGTACAAAGTTTGATGGGTTTGGTGGGTACAAGTATATATAAAGCATGTGTGTGTAGTATATATATGTATGTAAGTATAGCTGCAGAGTTGTTTTGGGGGGGGTTTCGTGGTTTGGGGTTTTTTGTGGGTTTGTGTTTTTTTTTGTAACCTAACTACTATGTAAGGGGAGAATGCCCTTGCTTTATTTTTAATGCCGTGGCAGTGGCTTTGGCTGTGGTCCCATCTGCTCTACTACTGAGTGTATGTTACTGCTGGACCACACAAGGATGCTGTAACCCTTACAGTGGTGAGCTAGAAGGCTGGGAGCGCGGGTGTGGATGAGATGTACCTTCAGCTGTAACAAACAGGTTTTCCCTCTCCTCTAGGAGACCATTGAGGAAGTTGAGGAGATGCTGAACAATCTCCCTGGGGTGACTTCAGTTCACAGCCGCTTCTATGATCTCTCCAGCAAGTACTACCAGACGATTGGGAACCATGCCTCTTACTACAAAGATGCTCTGCGGTTTCTGGGATGCATTGATGTTAAAGATCTGCCAGGTAACTCCTTTGCCAAGCATAGAAAGTCCCAGTTTTCGTTCTCTGTTTCATCACTTCAATCTAAATAAATGCACTGGCAGAAAACAGGTTTTCTCAATGTTATTTTGACTCTGCCATAGTTGGGCCAGGGTCTAGCTAGAAAGGGGAAGAACCCACAAGAAGAATGGCTGAGTAGAATTGTGCTTCTAAGCTGTGTTGAGATGATGAGGGGGGCAGTGCCCCCATCAGAAGGGATAGTTTGTTCTACTTCCCCAAAATCTTCAGTATAGATTCAAAAAGTGGCCCTTCTGTGCTACTACTGTGGCTACTGCAGGTTTCTGAATTTCAGGCTCAGGAGAGGATGAGGAGGGGGGCTGGGAATGATTTAATATAGGCACAGAGAGGAGGGTCAGGCAGGGACTGATGGGGCTTAGACTGCTGCTGCATCCAAACTTTTTGGTTTGGGGTGTTTTTGGTTTGTTTTTTTTCCAGTATCAGAGCAGCAGGAGAGAGCCTTTACCCTGGGACTGGCAGGACTCTTGGGAGAAGGTGTTTATAACTTTGGGGAGCTGGTAAGTTGATGGCTGCCTTGCTTCAGTTGTTGAGTATCGGGAATCGGTTTTATCCTATTAACGCTGTCCTGCCCGGTTTCTGCAGCTCATGCACCCCGTTCTGGAGTCCCTGAGAAACACTGACCGACAGTGGCTAATTGACACGCTCTATGCCTTCAACAGTGGTAATGTAGAGACATTTCAGGCTTTGAAGTCGGCCTGGGGTCAGCAGGTGAGCAAATGAGTTGCTGTATTGCTTAAGGCCTAGGCTCAATATTTACAAAGGACGCTTAGATTCTGTGGACCTTTACCTTAAGGATTCCTGACTCTGGTGCACTGGTATAATTTTAGTCGTAGCATAGTAATGTTTCTTTCATCTTGATACATGTCATGAGTTTTCTTTTTGGCTGCCTCTGTGTCTGGTTGACGGAAAGAAGTAAAGAGAAATCTCTTGTGATCCAAGGGGAAAGCAAACAAAAATGTTATGCAGTCCTGCACAGGAAGATAATCTCTGATTTAATTTCCATAATGCCATTCACTCCCAGTATTAAACTGCTTCCAATGTAAAATAGTGGTTTTCTCTTGCGTTCTAGGAAGTTTGAGGAAAACAGTGCTGTGCTGTTGGCTATTAACGATGCTAGCTATACCAGAAATTACTGACCTAGCAGTAATTTACAGGTCGACTTGTATGTCCACTTGCGCAAGGCTGTGGCCTTTGATAAAAGGTTGCCAGCCTTGCACCGCGCCGCATTTAATTGTGCGGTTCTTATGTTTTGTTCTATGGAACCATTACCATGTAGTGGGTGGGTTGTAATGGCCTCCTCCCTCGTAAATGAGGGTAGTGGGTCCCCGTGTGGCTTAGTCCTGTGCGTGGCATGCTGTTCTGCCCCAGAGGCAGGGGAGACTGACAATGAGCTTCCTTGTTCCATTTTATCCTCTTACAGCCGGATCTGGCTGCAAATGAAGCGCTTCTACTGCAAAAGATTCAGCTGTTATGTCTTATGGAGGTGAGCCGAGATCTGTGATGTGTTAAATGGGGGAAAGGGGCTGCTCCAACCACCTTTTGGTGGTGGCAGCACTGTTTGATATTCTGTTCTCTGCTGGGCGCATTCGTTCACTGGTCTTACAGTAACTTGTGGGTGTAAGTAGTTGACTGCCAGCTCTGCCTCTAGGTGGTGCCAAGAGGCAAGTACTGCTAGAAAAAAAGCCTTGTGGCCTGCTACCTGTTTGCAGTTTCAAGGGTGTCCCCTTTCTGGCACGATGTGGGGAAGAAAAAAGCAAGCTTTGTATCTTGGGGATGGTATCTGAAATGATAACTCTTAAAGTATGTTCTAGTCTAACAGCGATTTCTAAAACACAGTCCCTGGTTCCCTAAGGACTGAAAATCCTTTCTCTGGCAGGTAACCCTAAATGTTTAAACAGTTTCTTTCCTGTCACTTGAAGGCTTTGACTCTGCTCCTACCGAATAGTACTTGTGTATAAACCTCCGTCGTCTTGGATATTTTTGAAAAACTTAAATATTGAGTTAACTGGAGCATAATGTATGTTTGTACACACCCACATACCACTATGTGCCTATGTTGCTGTGTGTGTATATATATTACATTTCTAGTCACTTACTGTGAAGGAGTTTTACCACCTATAGGTACTGTGTTTTCTCAGGGATTTGGTACGCACCGCGATATTTCAACACAGATTGATCTGCTTTATTTGGAGATTATGTTGTTTCCTCAAAAACCTGCTGCTTGGAGCAGCAAGGTGTGGCTGGAGGAGGGAGGGGTACTATTCCTTTCTGCTGATGTAAATGCATTTTTCCTTGAAGTGTTTTGACTGATTGAATATGAGAAATGCAGCTGCTGTTGCAGATTGAGACCTCAGCAGGGCAGCACGAGGGAAGCTGTGTGCACTGCTGGAAAAAACTAAAGCTGTGTGGGATTTTTTTTTTGCTTGTTTACTTGAATTCAGATGACTTTCACCCGACCAGCCAACCACAGACAGCTCACTTTTGAAGAGATTGCTAAGAGTGCCAAAGTCACTGTGAATGAGGTGAGTTCAGGTTTAGACAAACTTACTAATGCCTAAGTTCTGAAGATCTAAAAGTGACTGGATAGACCTGCTTCCATAGGTGAAGTCTAAGTAGAAATGTTCTCCCTTGTTCTTGTGCATTTGGAGAATTTTTTTCTTTTATGAGAAGGGATTAGCTCCTTGGTGCTCCTGTTCCTTGGTAAATAAATTTTTGAAGACTCTTAGTCATAGCCTTAAGTTGGAAGAGAGCTCTGTAGGTCATCTGTCCCCACCTGCTCTTGAAAGCAGGCCTTTGGATTAGGTTATGCAGGGCCTGGCCAAGCTGTCTTGAGTATTTCCAGTGAGGGGAAATGTCACTGATGTTTAATTTTTCTCACGGTGAAGAATTTTCTTCTGCTATCCAGATGGAATCGCTGCTGAAGCAAATCCTGCCTGTGGTCTCTAGTCTTTTCACCGTGCATCCTTGTGAAAGTAGTACCTCATCTTGCATGTTACTACCCTGTAGGTACCGGAAGACTGTCACGAGGTATCCGCAAGCCGCCTCTTACCTAGGCTGAACAAGTACAGTGTCTTCATAACGTCAAGTTCTCAGCCTCCTAATCTTGGTGGCCCTTTGCTAGACTCTCTCCAGGTTTGCAGTGCCCCCCTTAAACTGCAAGGGGGTGGTGCAAAACCGGACATGGTGCTGCAGGGGTGCTCCAACAAGTGCTGGGTGGGCTCATCGCACCCCTTGGTCTGCTGGCTGTGTTCTTGCTGGTGCAGACCAGGACGCAGTTCTCCTTTGTTGCTACAGGGGCACACCCCTGGCTCTTGCACAGTTTGCTGTCTCCCCCAGACTCTGCTCCTTTCCCTCAGAGTAAACTCTGCTGAGTACATTTGGAGTACACCGCAGCCAGTCAGACCTCGTCTGTGCTGTTGCTTGGGATCGTTGTCTCGGGTGCAGGACTCCATGCTTATCTTTGCTGTACTTCACGTCAGCCCAATCTATCAAGCTCTCTCTTCATGGTAGCCCTTATTTCCAGCACATCTACCTCTCCTTTCCAGTTTGGTGTCATCTGTGAACTTGTGTCCAGCTAGCTTAATGATTATTAAATAATTTCAGACCCAGTGTCACCCCTAAGGAGTGCTACTCGTGACCAGCTGCCTGTTCAATTTCAAGCCACTAACTACTACTGTTTGAGCTCAGTACTTTAGCAGATTTTCCACTCATCCTGTGGTCCTTCTGTCTGTTCTGTATCTTACCAGCTTGTCAACAAGGATGTGGTAGAAGGTCTTGTTGAGCACTTTGCTAAAAGAAAGGTACAGGGCACCTACAACACTCTCCTTGACCTCTGAGCAAGTTTTTTAATCTAAAAAGGCAGTCATACTGGTTGAGCACATCTTACCCATGGTAAACCCATGTTGGCTTTTTCCAATTACCCTGTCCTTCCTGAGATTTCAGAGAGAAGAAACAAAACCTGATCTTAGAGAAAAGAAATCTCTCCTGTATATTTAGATGTCGAGTCTCAAGGCAGGATTAAAACCCAAGAGAGGATGGGTGTGAGAGAAGCTGCAGCTGCTCTGATTTTGTTGTGTAGTAAACAGTCTTCCACAAGCTAGTGCCTTTTAGAGGTTTTATTCCTCTCGGGGGAAAGTCGGTGATTCTCAATTTTTTCCTTGAATTATTCTTTTTGTTTGTAGGTGGAACTGCTGGTGATGAAGGCGCTCTCGGTAGGCTTGGTAAAGGGCAGTATTGATGAAGTTGATAAGAGGGTGCATATGACGTGGGTGCAACCACGCGTGTTGGATTTACAACAGGTAATGAGCAGCTTGAATATTAAGGCGCTACTAGCTTGTTTTCTTACGTGAGGTAACCTGGAAATTAAAATAAGAGCTGTGAAGGGTCACTGTCTGAGAATTCATCTCCTTAGTGCTTGTTGAAGATGCTCAGGCAATGAGGAAGTGTATCAGCTTTTCCTCATTCCTTTTTATATTGCTGCCTTTAGCTCCTACAAAATGCATCATATACCCAAGGTATCTGGGTTTTGCAGTAAGTAGTTGGAAACCTGTCAGGAGATAGAATAGGGTATTGGTGACATTGCTCTCCTGAAAGCTGCACAAACCACCATAGAACACAAATGCTATGACTGTTTTCCAGAAGGATGCAGACATCTATGTGGCTGCTTCAAGCCTAAGTGCATGAAACAAAATCTTGGAGTTTCTTGGTTGTAGGTGGCACAATTTACTTGGGAAGAGGGAAGTTCAGGGTGACTAAAGATGAAGGTGCTGAGCTTCTCAAGTTCATCCTCATAACATTTTAGGAGACTGTATAAGGTGCCCTTACCTTTAAAAAAAAAAAAAAAAATTTAAGATCAGTACATGGAATACTAGCTGCAAACAATTCCTTTTGTGCATTTCAATTTAATTTCAAACATTGCCGTTTTGAAGGTAACAGATGTTAATTAGCATCTGTCCTAGGTGTGTGGGGTTTTGAGAAACTGTTTTGGATCTCAAGTGTTTGTCCTTAAAGGGTGAATATTGGTATTTCCAGTAGTTGAGACATTAAAGTTACTGTGGGCTTGCCTTGCAGATCAAAGGAATGAAAGACCGCCTGGAGTTCTGGTGCACAGATGTGAGGAGCATGGAGATGTTGGTGGAGCACCAAGCTCATGACATCCTAACATAGAGGACCTTGCACTGCCCCTGGGAGAGTACTTTCTACTGCTACTGACGCTAGCAGCACTCAGACCACTGACTCTGTACTGAATTCTGTTGAAGGGGGGTGGGTGGGCAGAGGGGAGAGCAGCTTTTTGACGCTTGTTCGGAGGAGTAAGTGGCCTTTTGCTGTGTAACCCTTTGGTGCTTGGAGTCAAGATTTCCCTATGCGCTAACATTAGTGGCACTGACCAGGAGAGCTCCCATCCTGCTCTCGTAAAAGGAGGACAAAGGCTCCGCGGTGGTTTATTTTATCGGTCTTGTTATCAAACTCTTGTGGGCGGATGTGATGCAGGTTGCGTGTTACGGGAGCGGAGGCTATTTGCCGGGTAACGGGGCAGCAGAAGCCCCTTTATGAAAACGTGCTGGAGAGGTGCCTGCCATCGCGTGTGGTGTTACTTGGGGTATTGGCCTCGGGAGGGCACGACCGTCCCCGGTAACCTCTCTCCCCCTGCAGCAGCCCAAAGGCAGCATTACTGAAATCATCTTTCTCCCTTTGCCCTCTTTCTCCACAACCCCTCCTCATCTGCAGTAGAGGGAGTGTTTACTCCATCAAAGGGTTTTTGCCAGGATTACCGTTTAGTGGATGTGTTTTTATATACTTTTGGGGGTGGTTGTCTTTTACGAACACTTTGTGCTAAAGTGAGGTGCAGCAGTATTGCTGGAATAAACTTCTCTGCCTTCCCTTTTCTGTAGTTCTGTGTTTGTCGTCTTCGTAACTGGCAGTTGAGCCTCTGATCCACTTAAAAATACACTTCCTTTTAAGTTTCATGTTACAAAACCCCTCTGAGAAAAGTACAGATTTAAACAGTCTGTTGATCACCAGTGGGATTAGTGTGTAATTTACACAGTGTGTCGTACCTTGGTATGTACTTCATTGTCAAGTTCCGTTTGTGGGAAGCTGTCGTCCTGATGCCTTTTCTCAAGTTGAGTAAGGATTACTGACTGAAAAAGCCTAAATAAGGCCTGAGGCAACAACTTTTTGTTCTGCTTTTGCCTCTTAACGCTGCTACTTTTAAGAGCTTGCTGTAATGTAATTGTTTTGCCCTGCTGCTGCTGGTGCCTTTACAGGGGTGGAAGGTAATTGCACACATCCAGAATTTGAAACAAATGCGTATCTGAACTGGAGGCTATCTCCAAGTATCCATTTGGGTGCATAATACTCCTAATTATAATAGCAAACTACATTAAAGTTTATAACAGTAACTTCAAATTGAATGGAGTCTTATTCACTAAGCTGGCCAAATTCCCTGGGATGCAAGTGGATTTTTTTTTTTTAAATGCTGCTGCCAATGTATCCGTGGCCAGTTCTTGCTTCTCAGGGCCAGTTTGATTACTGTTGTGGTTCCAGAACTCTAGTTACCGGTTTGATTCTCGCTCTAACAAACTGTACTACTGGAGTTTTTATACTTTGCATGGTTTTTCTAGTTTGCTGTCTTGACTCTGAGGCTGTAATGCCAGCAACGGATAAAAGGAAGCACATGGCTGATGCCGGACTGCTCTGTGGGTGCAAAGATGTCTCGGGCAACGGAGAGTTAAGCTTTTTAAAAGCAACCAAAAAATCAAATTGTCGAACCCTACCCCTGGTCAGCCTCCACCCTTCTGTCTCTCTAATCAGTTCTGGCCTCGGTGTTTTCCTGGTGTGGCGTTGCTCGGTTCCGAACGCCAGCCTCTTCTCTGTCCAGCCCATCCCTTTTCTCATTCTGCTCTGCCCTCGCTAGTTCAGCTCTTGGGGCGTGTGGTGAACCACATTGTTTTCTCTCCTGTGTTGTGCAGTTTGACTTTCCCTAGTTCTTGCTTGGCCTTGTCTTCCAAAGCTCGCTCCTGATACCGCTTTTACTGACTTCAGAAGAGCGTGCGGAGGAGTTGAGCGTTCTGCTCGGGGAAAATGTTTCCTGCGTTTCACAGCCAAGGGCAGGAGAAGGGCTTTGAGGCGCACGATCTCCTCGGTAGCGCTGTGTCACTACACGTTGGGAGTAAACAAAATGCCAGCCATGCCTTGCAAGCGGCAAAGCTAACGCGTTGTAGGGCTGCTGTTGCTCTAGGTGAGCACCGAAAGGACCCAGCGCCCGACTGCTGCGACGGGACGAGAGCCGCCTCTGCCTGGGAGGATTTTGACAACCCTCCTGTGCTGCGGGGAGTGCTCGCTTGTGTGTGAACTCGGCAGCTCGCTGAAGCGAGCGTGGAGGTCTGCAGTGGAAGGGAATTAATGAGAGTTGTTTCAGAGGGTTTTTCTAAAATAGCTGGAAGTATTACTTGCTACCCAGACCTTCCTGCGTGGGAGCAAGCGCTGGCTGGCTGCTTCCCTGACACAAGTAATTTGGGACATTTGGGGTGTGTTTGGGGGTGGAGACGTTCTTCGTGCAGGAAGGAAAGTCAGATGTGTAGCGCCCAGACTGTGGACCATTTTAAACGTCGCCCACAGCCTTTGAGTGTTCTCTTGCTGGGAATTTACTTGACTTTGCTCCCTTGCTGGAGCCGTGAGCGGTCCCTTGCTACCTGCCCTGTGCTTTGCTGCGACTGCGCAAGGTAAAAGCTCCGGTGGGAAACCTGCCTGCCGGCGTATCGCGTACTGCGGACTCGCACAGGAGTACCGCCTGTAGGACAGCAGAGCGGGGTCACAGATCCTTCCCCTGTGGACAAGCACACGGTCGAAGCACAACCAACACGCCGTTATGCTGAACGCTAATGTAAATTTTAATGGACAAACTCGGAGGGTCCCTTCCGGGTGAAGAGCAGTTCTGTGGACTTGTCTGCACCCATGCTTCCGCTCTCAGCGGGGTGCGGGTTGTTCTCGCCGCTTCTTCACCCTGACCTCCTCTTGTAGTGCTCCACGTGTGCCAGGATCCAGGCTGTCGGCAGCAGGAAGCACGCGGACATGACGGAAAGCGCGATGGCTTGCTCCTGCCGGCGGGAGAAGAAACGAGCGTTAGCGGGGCGGCTGCGCGACGGCCGCGCCGTGCGTGGGCTGCC
>NW_010559162.1:0-1840 GCF_000687285.1 Phaethon lepturus | reverse complement strand
CTGGAAGTTAAAGTGAGCTGAGCTGAGTCCAGGTTTTTTACCTCTCCATAGGTTGCCATTCAACAGGGACAAGCGCCAAGCTTCCCCTTGGGGCTGGGATGGCAGCTATGTGGCAGGGGCTGGGGAGGCAGCGATTCTGCTGAAAAAGCTGTGGGGATGCTGGGGGCCACAAGCTGGCTCTGAGCTGCTGTGTCCCACCTCGGTGTCACAGGTCAGGCTTTACCAGTGGAGAACCACTGGCATGAAACAGTCAGGTTCACCCTCTTCCTTCTGCGACCCGCCGAATGATGGACAACGTGGCCTCTGAGGGGAGATGTAATGTTCAGACTCAGCTGGAGAAGGTTGATGGTAGGCAATGTCGCCAGGCTAGACAGGGCAAGGATGGCCACGCAGAGAGAGCAGCGATGGTCGTCTTGCCTTGGGCATGCGCTGGGAGCCGGCTTCTGGGTCCAGCCCTGTCCTGTGATTCTCTGAAGAAGCAAGCCTTGGGATTAAGCAGCAACCTGCTCCTTTCTTTGCCTTACGCAGCAGGTTGGAAGCTCAAGCAGCATTTCGAAAGACCTGCTCATCCATCCCAAAAAACAACTGTACTCCACGAAGCTTATCAGCTCAGTGAGTGAAGTGGAGCAGAGTGACTGTGATTAAAAAGAGCCGTTTCCTGTCGCGCGCTACCGCTGGCAGAACTGATAAGCTTGAGGATTTGATCTCATTCCAAAACCGTCACTTTGGTGCTCATGGGAGAGCCATAAATTCTAGGAAAAAGATCCTGGGAGGTGTGAGCAGCAGGCAGCAGCACCCTATAGCCCTTGGACTATGTGCATGCAGCACTTGAGATTTGGACAAAAATCAATCTCTCACCATTTCGAGCGGCTGATCTCTTCCTCAGCACTGGCAAGTCACTGACACCCCGTGCGAGCCCAGCTCATGGGCACAAGGCGGCTGCAGCACCCACCAGCAGCGCCAGACCCGTTTCCTACAGGTGCTTCAAACTCTTCTGCTCACAGGTGGGTAACCTCGACTTGCAGCAGGTTTTCCATCGCCTGCACTGCTGGGTGGGTCTGTGATACCAGGCGTGTGATTGCAGCCCCGAGGAGGGTGGGAGCCGGACTCTGGAGAGGATGAAAAGCCAAAGCTTGCTGGTTTCTTATCCGCTGTTGGCTCATGCTTATCGCAACCAATTTGCTTTGATTTTCAAACCCGTAATTAACCTGTAAGTGCGCAGTTGCGTCTCCTGCTGCTAGTACCTCTGTGGTCTTTATCAAATAAGATGACATTTTCCACCCTTGCAAGACCTACTCAAGATGCTGCTCAGACTTGAAAAGTCTTCTATCTATCCCCTCATTATGGATTTTTTCCAGACAAAAAAAAGTGTCAGAGATGGCTTAGTTTGGAGAAATGAAAAAGGCAACTTAAAGACCATCAAACGGGTTGTTTTCTTGGCTTTTCCTCTTTCCCAAATTCCGCCCCCCCCGCCCCCTTCTATATTTGCTAAAGCTGGCATAAAACTAGAATCTGGTTGAATTTCAGGATGGAAAATAGAGTTGCAACATCAAAATGTTGCTTGGTTTGTGACCTGTTCCCTTACAAACTGTAAGAAAATCATCCATTGACTGAAGCGTTGAGGATTTGGACATCTGCCAGGAGGAGGTTTCCCGGCGGGATGGGTGGTTTAGAAGGAGCGGTGCTCAAACAGCATCGTTTTCTTTGCGCAAATACCTTTGCTTCCCTCAGAAACTCGACTGACTTGCTAGGTATGTTATTAAAGCAGCCACGTAATGATGGAAAATTAAAACAGGGAGAACTAAAGCATCCATGAATAGAAACCAGGGCAGGAGGAGAA
>NW_010559161.1:17019-17612 GCF_000687285.1 Phaethon lepturus | reverse complement strand
CGACGACAAGCCTACCCGGGCGCAGACGCGCACGGGAATGCCTTGGTGAAGGCAGGAGTCCCTCTCCAGACGAACGCGGTGCTCTGCCTCGCCGCCGCTTTGCGGGCAGCGAGCGCCCGGCAGGCTGCAGGCCTTCCTGCAGCCAAAACTGAAACCCGGTCTGAATCGCTGGGCGCTGCTCTGGGCTGTCACTTGCCCAGAGGTTCGTGTCACCCGGGACCCAGCCACCGCTTAAGTCAGCGGCACGGGGGATGCTCGCCGCCGCGGCCGGGCCGCTTGGCCTTTTGCTGTTTGTAGCCAGCACTCGGCGCGGACGTCAGGCACGCGCGTTTCCACCAGCTCCTCCTCTCCCCTGCTCCACGCGGCTCCCACCGGGCAGCACACGTGCCTGAGGTGACCGCCTGCTCCGATGCTTGCTCAGTAACTCCGGAGAACCGAGTGACTTAAGCCTAAAGCGTTTTCACTACGTTTCACTTCAAATTTCATTTCTTTATGATCATCGGTTACGGATTTATTTCTTTTTTGGTCAGCCTGTCTATTCCGAATAGAGGCTAAAAACCTTCTACTCTTGCGGAGGGAAGAAAAGGTTTTTT
>NW_010559161.1:14015-16958 GCF_000687285.1 Phaethon lepturus | reverse complement strand
ATAAAATCAGAAGCAGCTAGCGGCGGCTGCAGGACTGGTAACACGCTTGTGAGCCGGGATTGAAAGCAGCATTGGGTTTTTTTTCTTCTTGAATTTTTTCCTGGTTCAGTGGGTTCTTTTTTTCCATTTACTAGATTGCATTTGGGTTTTCAATATGCAGCATTGGTCTGAAGAGAATTAATTTCCTTTTAGAGTTATTCTAAACTGGAAAGTCCCGAAGTGTGTTCGCAGTATTTCTGTGTAGCCCTGGTATTTTTGCCTGGCAGGACTCCCTCTGCCCCAGGCGAAACCTTGCGGCCCCCTGCGCACTTCACACGGTAAGGGGAGGGCAGAGCAGAAGACGGCTGGAATTGAGAGGTGAACTCTTGCATGGTTGCTGCAAAAGCCTTGCCCCGTGGCTAAAATCCAGCCGGAGGGATGCCGGGCGGTGGGAGAAGGGCTGCGACCCGCTGGTGCTCCTCCACTCCGCCTGGCCTGGGAGCGGACCCCCGCAGAGCCGGTGCTGCTGCTCCGGATGGCTCGGGATGGAGAGCCCCTGTTTCCCATAGCTCTGCGAGAGCCTTGGCAGTTAAATCTTTGTTACGTTTCTCTCTTCCTTTCCTGCGGTGGTAAAGGGAAGCTTCCAGCGACTGCACGCGGTGCCCTCGAAGAAAAGGAATTCTGCCTTGCTTAGACACATTGATATTGATGTCTGTGAAATACTTGGGTCACGTTCTGTAATTCTCCTTTCTGCTGCTGTCTTGCAGGTGCACACGTTCAGGGGTCCGCACTGGTGTGAATACTGCGCCAACTTTATGTGGGGCCTCATTGCTCAGGGAGTAAAATGTGCAGGTAACAGTCGTTCACTCTTCTTTTCCTACGACAGTCCTAATGTTGTAGCTGTTCAATGTGCTGCCCGCTCCACCGTCGCGCCGTGTGGCACAGGTCTGATCTGACCCCTGTTAAAATCGAAGAAGGAAACGTACCCACCCTGCTGCGGCTGGTTTCGGGTACCTGTTTCGGTAGCGTCGCGGCAGTGATGCGGAGCGCGTCTCAAGCACACGTGGAGGGGAAATGATAATTGTCACTAAGGGATTTATCCCCCCACCCCTTCAGAAGGGAGGAGGAAATAGATGTGTTGTTAGCTTTATTTCTGTTATACCGCTTGTATGAGACTCGCTGAGCATCTCGACGTGCAAGGTGGGCATCAGCAAATTCCACGCTGCTGCTGCGAAACGGGCATTCGGGTTAATTCGGTGTGTAAGCCAGCAGACGCCCAGCGTAGATCCTACGTCGTGTCTCCTGCTTGCAAACTGAAAAGAAGGTAAGGAAAGGCGTGATGAATAAGGGATGCGTACTGAAATGTTACATAAACATTCAGGTGCTGGTAGAAACGTATTACGCGCATGGGTGTCACTGCAGGCGTTTCTGGGATAAAACCTCTCTGAAGTAAAACAATTTGACGGTTTTATTGATGTGATTCTTCTGAAAAGCAAGGACAGTCAGCTTTTTTCAAGGGCAAAAAAAAAAAAAGGATCAAAGTGATCAAAATAGTTTACTGTATTTAAGAAGTATTTTAGGACATTCTAGCAAGCAACCACATTTATAAAAACGGTGCAAAGAAATGTTGATGTATGAAGACCTGCATATGTTGCCCTGGAAACTGAATTTTCAAGATAATTTAAGAAAATCTGCTCTGTCTAAAGCTTTCTGAAGTCTTGTCTCGAGCAAATAAGAGGGCTTTTTATCACAGAACTGCAAAATACTGTAAAATTTTTAAAAATGCATAGCCAGATAGGATTGAAATATTTTAAAATCCTTCCTTCACAATTATTGAATGCAATATTCTGTTGTTATCAATAGACTGCACTCTCCAGGGTGTATTAGAGAATGCAGCTCTGTTTTAAGAAATGATTATGTAAAAATGGCATTTCCTTTCTCAGTAGTTTCCCCCCTACTATGTATTTAGGGTTGCAGCCACATCCTTCACTTATGAATGAAGATTGATGGTATTTTTTACTGCTGTTGATTTTGCACAGGGTGTACAGTGCTAGAAGGGGAAGCCTAATTTTGTTCTTGAATCGTTGTCTGATTAAAGTAGTCATTTTTTGATGATACATGAGCCAGTGAGCATGCCATCTTCCTTCCTCGCCTGAAGTAGATCCGTCAGTTTTAGCATTGAGGTGAAATACCAAGTATTTTTCAGATTTATGTTAAGTAACTTTGATCCAGAAGATCAATAAAAACTGACAGTATGAAGGCTTGCAATGCTGCATGGCACTGTGGAATGAGCAAATAATATTGCTTTTATAATTAAACCTAAACTTTTTTTTTTTTTTTTTAAACTAAAGTAGAGCTGATTTTCTGGTTTTATGCAGATTTTTCTAAATTACAAATTTCCAAAAGCTTCCAAAGTCTGGTTTTCTCTCCTCTTTATGAGGATGGTAATAAGTACTGCATGTCTCCTTTTTCCTCCTTGCAGTGTAGAGCAACATATGTGTATTAGATGACTTCATAGGTTCAGAAACTATAATTAGGGCTTTCTGTCTTCTGTAAGGTTTCATATTGCTGTTGGTAGCTTCCAGCAATTTCTGTGATCTTATTTATATTTTAAAATCCCATGTTGGACGACCACGCTCACTTGCTGAAGCGTCAGCGAGGCACTGGGGCAAGGGGAGGCTGAGGTTTTTGGGGCCATGCTCAAGGTCATTGGGCACAACCAGGCGAGCTGCGGACGTGCCGCGTCGTCAGCGGGGCTGGACGGAGGAGCAGGCGAGGAGCTGCGTGGTGGCGAAGCTCGTCCTCCCCGTGCCACGAGGCTAGCTTTTAGCCACCGGCCAACCTCAGCAACGACTGACAGAAAACTAGGGGCTTCCCAGATGACTTTATTCTCACCAGTTTCATAGCTAATCGGCGTCTGGGAGGAGGAGAAGGGACTCCAGGCAGAGCCCCACCGAGGTGGAT
>NW_010559161.1:294-13984 GCF_000687285.1 Phaethon lepturus | reverse complement strand
AGCAGTTCCCTGGTCCGCCTTGTCCGTGCCTCACCCTCAGCAGTGTGAGGCTGTACAAGCCGTCAGAGCCGGAAGCTGTACAGGGCTGGGTGTTTCGGAGGAGAGTTGGAGGTGCGCACGTATATCGCGAGGACCTGTGTAACCAGCGTTAACATATGAGTGTGGAAGAGCTCAGGCTTGAGTTTGGCTGAGTTTAGATGGGTCTTAGGGTTGGTTGTGGTTGGTTTTTGGTTTTTTTTAAAGTAATCATTTTGCTTCTGGCCTATTTTAATATGGAAACAATGAGACACAGCACACAAGGAGCCACATGAGGCCGTTGCTTTTCAGAGTGGGTTCATACTTCAGAAAAAATACAGCTTTTAGCAGGAGGCAGCCCACTTGCATTCAAATGGGGTTCAATGCCACTCCAGGGAAATCCACCAAATCTGCTTGGTGGTCTGCATAATCACTTCATTGAAAACACCTGGGAGCAAAACTGCACTGATCATGCGTAATTTTATACTTTTTGTAGCAACCAGTTGCGCATCTCAGGAGGACTCTATTTGCTGTACAGAAGTGATAAGTTTAACAAATACAAATGGATTACTGCATGGGCTACTGTCAGCCATTTTAAATCCTCTTCTCTGCAGAAGCACAAAAACATGCAAGAAGAGGAGTGTGGGACAGCCCAAGACTGGGTAACGAAGATAAATGTCACCCATTTCAGAAAAGAGGAGGAAGGAGCCAGAGGAAAAAGGGGAGCTTGTTTCTAATGGTTGATAGATTAGTTTGTTACACAAACGAAGCCAATACTTCGAAAAATAATAAACCAGAACCAAACATTCGTAACGGTACACATGCCATAGCAACCAGCAAGGATGCCTTAGCAACTTGAACTGCATTAACGCATGCTTTGTTGCAGTCCGGCATGGCTGAATGTGTCCCTGTCCGCCAAAGTACAGCCTTGAGTGCATTCAGTATCTTGTCAGATACAGTCTTGTATGATTAACCCCTGGAAGATGGGTTCTCCCTAGCTTCTCCTTGTTCGGGTTTTATGGCAGACAAAGGAGGAGGCCTACATCTCTTCCTTCCATAAAGATAAGAGGTAAATGTAGGCACCGTGGGTGGTTATTGGTTGAAGTAAGATGTTGGCTGTCATCTTGACTACAAAGGTTTTGGGATTAATGCAGGGCACCAAACATGGAAAGACTATCATTTTCCAAAATTAAGACTCAGGATGATGGCCAGGATTTGAATCCTGTAGGAAATGAATTGGTGGACTCAGTCTGATTTCTGATGGAGGTATATCCAGCCGAACAGAAATAATTTCTTTTTCCTTAAATGTTATTCTCTCAGATTTGATCTTTATTTCATCAACTTCTTCAAAGACACATTTGCTTCCTTAGAGTGAATTCTTACAACAGGCATCTGCCCTACTGCTTCAGAGGGTCGTGCTTCCAATTTTTGCATAGTGGCCACAGGCCCTTAGAATTTTTGTGAGATGAAGACTCATCTGTATGCAAGGAATCTGCCTTTTCTGATGGCATGCTCCATCTCCACAGTGCTTTCATGCAGGCTCTTGCCTTAAGTAGAAATGACTGAAGAAGTGTTTGAAATTATAATGCCACCAGCTTGTGTAAACATTGAAGCTCAGCAGAAGCTAATGAGGACGTAAGAGTTTACCCCAGCTCAAAATCCAGTACATGAACTTAAAAAAAAAAAAAAGTGTTCTTAATTACATTCCTCCTATGTAAGGCTCCCCTGTGCTCACAGGGTTTGTCTCATTGCCCAGAATGTGGTCGGGAGAGAAACTATAACAATATCCAAAGAAAATTCGTAGATATGCACTAGGGCGTTCATTTTATGAATGATACAAACATGTAACACCCAGTAGCATTAAGAGAATTGTGTGTGCTCTCAGAGATCAGTTCACGGCATTAATGAAGGTGTTAGTGTACTACCCAGGCAGACGAGTAGACTTGTCAAGCTGCTGCATGTGTGTCCTGTCCTCTTTCCCAGCCCATCAGAACTGTTTAAATTACTGTATAATCTGCTCCTTCTTCTGTACCATTTTGCTTGTTGTTCTTAATGAACAAGTGATGTAATCAGAATATTTTTTGGAACGGGCTGGTTTAAGAGCATTAATTAGCTTATCTTACAATAAAGATTTTTTTTTTTTTCCTGTATTTGGATGCTTTTGATAGTGCTTTGGGCTGCTCCTTTTAACACCTCTGAGGCTGTATGTGAAGCATCATTTCTGCTGCCTGGATAGATTTGCTCTGAACTATCTCAGCCTGCCACCCATGTAGCAGTTGCCTATCTTTTCCTTTCCTTGGAGTATGTAACTTCTCTCTGAAGAACTGATAGAAATAAACTTGCAGCCAAACTATCAGTGTGGGGGCAACCAGCTGCCACTGGCCAAGCCCAAGCAATATTGCTGCCAGCCCTGACCGCAGCAAGCCCCAGGAGTCCATTTTCAGAAAAGTTCAAGCACAGTCTCGAAGCAGGATTGTTTTGTGAATTACTGCTGAAGCGTTTAATTTCCCCATTTAATCCATTTCCTTCTCCAGCAACTGAAAAACGTACAGCTGCCCCATTTCCTTTGCTGTTTTGCTTTGCCTTGCTATGAAATCCCTTGTGTTGGACAGCCCTGTGTTGCTCCGCTGGCGTGAGAGGGTGAAGGAGACCACAAAGGAGCCTGCCCATCCTCCAGCTTCAGTTGTGCAGACACAGTGCTCACACTGCTCGTGCCTGGGAGGACGGCTGATGCTCTCATGATGGTAACTCAGCAAAGGGGAAGGCAAGGTGTGCTCACCGTGTTGCCCGCTTTTAAGGTATTTTGCATGCCTTGGTCGTGATAGGCTCCCACTCGGCCCGTACTTGTACCTTAAAAACATGTCCAAGCTTCTTCTGAGATGCGCACCCAGATGCTGCCGGTTTCCCTGACCGAGTAGGGCACAGACAGTCAGCCCAAAAAGGGAACAAGAGCAGAGCAAAGCCACAGAGGTCAGGGCTGCCACCTCAGGCAGCGGTGATGGCGTTGGAGGAGATGCGCGCCGCCCGACAGGCTGTTCCACCAGCTCGGGATCTGGTGGTGTTCCTGCAAGGAATGAGCTCCCACATTTTGAAATGCTAATCAGGCAGCAGAGCCTTGCTTCAGAGCCGTTCCCATGGGGAAGCTATTCTGGAGCTACATATTCTTGAAACTGTGAGTCCTGAAAGCGGCTTTATCTCCAAGCCCACACAGACCTGGAAGCCTTGAGCAAGCCAGCGGCCCACCAGGGGAGCTGCCGAGGAGGTGGGCAGGTGTCCCGGCAGGAAGCCAGGGAAGTTTTTGAACGAACTGACTGATCTTTCAAGACTTCTATAAAAATCAAACCATCATCACCAAACGTGTCTGCCTTTTGGAGGCACAGACATATGTATTCTGATTTGGGCTAAGGAGGGGGTTGGCTTGTTTGGGCTTTTTTTCTTTTTATTTCATAAGCCCTGGTTTTTCTGCAGTATTAGGTAATTTTGTTGCCAAGTAACTAGCTGCCCTCTATTCCTAAAGAATAATGTACTCGATAGTGCATGATACAGCAGTATGGATGGTAGAGGGTTTGGGGGAACACACACATATGTTTGGAAGCAATTTTTGCCCCGGCACTGCTTAATGAAGTGGCTTAAGACTCTGGTGGGACCACGGTTGCTTCCAGATGTGCATCGCACATTAACACATGGCACATATGTAAGGCAGCGTAGCAGCTCCGGTGTTGCCAGCCAGGCTGGAACGGCTCTGCCGAGGAGGAGGAAGAGCACAGACCTTCATAGCACCCCCCTGCCCTGTGCCTGGAAGCACGGCGTGCGGGGCCGGCGGGGTTGCTGCGTTCCCGTGCTCCTTCGCACACGCTGCAGCGAGGGGACAAAACGTTGCTTCCTCGGCTACAGGAAAGAGCGCTAAATTATGAAAGGACAGCTACCAGCTCATGGCTGATTTATGGGAGCAGATGCCTTTGTAGCCTTTCCACTCTTGCAGAAGCAACGATGCCAGCGCTTTGTGCTTGTGTAGAACCCGTCATCCTCGCGCGTCGGCTTACTGAAGGCGCTGGTGCTGCCCTGCCTGGCGGGTGCCGCGGTGGACCTGCCCGAGGCAACGCGCGGTGCCAGCACCCCAGCTCTGCGCCTCCCACGCTCACCGTGAACCTCTGAGGAGTCTTTCAGAACTTTTTGCAGATGACGTAAATCTACCTTTCATCTCTTAAAGCTGCTTCTCGGAGTGACAAAATGCCTAAGTTTTCTTTGGGATAATTAAAAAATACGATTACCGTGATATGCATAGCATACGGTGTCATTCCGGTGCGGCGTGACCAGCAGCCACGTTAGCCAGCAAATCATAAACCGATGGAGATCTAAAACTGACTAAAGTCAAATCAGCAGTAAAACAAAAAATGACAGCTAAGTATATTTTAGTCTCTGTAAATATTTATAATGTGTGCTCATGGGGTGGTATTAAGGTCCATGTATCCTTCGGCTCTGCTCACGCATTAATATGAACATGGTATTTGTTCTTTCAGGCCAGTGGACTAACGTTAGCTGTTTCTAAAACATTACCTAAACCTTTTTCTAGGCATCATAGGAGAGTGTTGTCAGGCTGGTTTTAAATTTAATGCCTCTCACAGAAGTAATGTCACAGCCCACCTGAACTCCTAGATCAATATGCTATTGAGGTCAGGGCAGCTTATCGCAGACTTTTAAACCTGTCATCTAAAATTACTCTCTTTTGGTTCTTTTTCCTAAATTTCCAAACTCCCTATAAACTCTTGAATTTATGACTGCATTTTTGTTTGGTCGCATTTGGTATATTTGAAAGGTGGCCAC
The DNA here is from genome assembly GCF_000687285.1 of Phaethon lepturus. Lineage (NCBI taxonomy): Eukaryota > Metazoa > Chordata > Aves > Phaethontiformes > Phaethontidae > Phaethon > Phaethon lepturus. The sequence continues at coordinate 9,145 of NW_010559161.1, read as the reverse complement.
AGTTTGATAACACTGTAAAAAGGAATAGTGTGTGTGATTCACAGTTCTAGTCCTGAGAAATCTTTTCTCTATAAGGTGAAATTCTCATTAACTGAAGTCAGCAGAAGTTTTCCTATTGACCTGCAAGGGTTCATGACTGCATCTTTTAAAATCTGTCCTGTATTATTACAGGATTTATCAACAGATAAGATGCTTTAGGGGGATTTTTCTTGAGCTCCTCACAAATTTGTATAGCCAGCCAGCAGATAAACTCTGATGAACTGTAAGAAATGGATAAAACTCCTGGTTACTTTAGATCTGGAGTAAAGCTGCTAGCGCCAACTTAGCTATTCTGGATTTGTTTTGATATAACCAAAAGTAAATAGACCCTAAATACGAAATCCTCTTGGTCTTAATGAACCCAGCCAAATCATGAAGCTCATGTGTGAACAAGGCAAGCAAGCCTAAAGCTTCATCATGTGGCAGCACGCGGAGAGATTCAGGACTCTGCTGTCTTGTTCCTTCCTAGTTGATTCTAAGATAATGGGTTTCAAAGCTTTCATGAAGCATCTGCAATGAGACCAGAGGGCATTTTTATTTAATAATATGCAATTTGCAGTGTAATTCCTGTCCTTTAGTACTAACAAGTAAGCTGAGTACGGAGTAGAAGGTTGGCACGTCCCCAGTGCTCAGTGGAGAGGAGAGCTGACCTCCTGCCCATGTGCCTCTTACCTTGTTGGAGTTAGCAAGACAGATCATCTTGACTAGCAAGTCATACTTCATCCATGTGGGGCTCTGGTTGTCAACTGAACCAGAGACTAGCGACTGAGACGCGGCTGTGCTGCCTTTCACGAAGTGGTGTCAGCTGGGGAGAGAGGCCCACCTGGGTAAAGGTGCCTTGACTGTTAGGAGGACACCACGCAGTCCAAAAATACTCAGCCTAGTGCTCATGCATTTTCTAAGCAGTAAGTATCTGAAATATTTCTAGGTTTCAGATGTTTCTCAGGGGCGTTTGTAAGCCCTTAAGCAGTAAGCTGGTGCATAAATTCTTGATCAAATGCAAAGGAAGAACAAACGAGAGAGGAGGAAAATCGACTTTTGCGTTTGTAATTATTATTCTGGTATTAATGAGGTCAGATCCAAAGCCCATTTGAATCTGTGGGATTAGCAATAACGCAATTATTTTCAGAAGCAAGGTTTTCACATTGAAAAGATCTTTGTAAGTTAGATATTTTGATGAAATGAAATTTTCTTGTATATAAATATAATTAGGATGATCTCAGTGAATGCGATAATTGTTTTAAGTCAAGTACAAGATACTTGAAAGCATGTTTTTCTTTCCCGGAAACATAGCTCTAAGCTATATTGCTGTCTGTGTGAAGAAGCTAATTCGCACTCTCAAAATCGCTCGTGAGTCCTCGTGAGCGAGATGCTGCCATTCCAGTCTTGTAGACCTCATTTTTGACAGACGTACTAGACCATTTCACACATGTTGGAATAGGTGCTTCTTGCAGCAGTTGTAGGAATTCTACGTATAATAATTATATTTGCATTTGTAAATACTATTATTGCAAAGTTAGGTTTTTGAAATAAAGGAAGTCAAGAATTAAGATTTCCTATGTGGTCTTAATTTGCTTCTCTTCTGTATGTGCATTAAGATGTTGCCTCTAATTATTTGGCTACTTACTGTTTTTTTCCACTACTTCATCCTTATTCTGAAAGCAGAACGGGATGGCACTTGCTTAACGGCACCTATTCAGTATTTTGTCATCGTCTCGTTAGAAGTGTAGCCATCGGTCTTATTAATGGTACAATACTCAAACCTTACACCGAAGATGAGTAATTTCTCCTCTGTATTTCCACAACCGTTTAATGAATTTGTTTCTGCAAGCCCCAGAGGAGGCAAGAACAGCTTCTCCTTCCCATGTTACAGCTGAAGCACTGCGACACGAAGGGATTCAAGTCACCTGTTTCCAATGAATTTGGGTTCCTTATTTAAAGCACAGAGGGACCCGATTTCTCAAAGTTCAGCCAAAATGTAGCACTGGTGATAGATATTTAAAGTTCGCAATGCAAAATCACGACCAGGTGGGAAGTTCGGCGTTCGCACCTCCGTCTTGCGCGTTAACCACTCCTCACGAGGGAGGGAAGTCACTCCTGCGTAGAAATAGCTCAAGAGAATTTTAATCAGCCATTTCATCTGCATTGGGATCTGTGTGAGTCTTGACCGATTGAAGGTGACATGCTGAACTTTAATTGCAACCAGAGTTTGGATGTTTTACAGAGGATCCCTAAGTGACAAAGCGGGGTGCTTTACAAGCCTGTTAAGTAAACAGAGTGCTTTTAGCAGCAGGCTGCAGCTGACTTGGTGGAAATTTAACTTAGCGATGAATTCTGGGGTTTACTGCTCTGGAAAGAGCAAAGTCAAATAATCTATGGGTCATTAATGAAAATACAAGTATCGACAATTTCAGGAATGTAATGCAAAGGGAATCTATACAGACAGATTCTCAGTGCTGCAGTGGGAGAGGAAAGTACAGGTTTCCATCAAGGTGTTGATCCCTCAAGCTCCTGCCTCCCTTAATTCTGCAGAAATCCAGGGACTCCTTACGGTGATGCCGCGAGGTAGAGGAAAAACTCGCAGACCGGGTGTCTCGGCGTGTACCAAGTGCGCGTCGGAGCGTGGCACACGCCCTGACCGCAAAGCGCCGCTGGCCTCGCCGGTCGCCGTTTCCTTGCAAACGCCTGGGAGTCTCCGTTGCAAACCAGGAGGGCGGCGCTGAAAATGGAGTCGCGGGGGGCTGGCCCGCGCCCCAGCCGGCGTGGGAGGCTGCCTGACGGCGTTGATTGCAGTCCGTGCGTAGCTTAAAGGGGACTGTATTGCTCTTCCCATCTTCGCTGCATAACTGGTGGTGTGTTCCAAGTTGGTTTTTTTTCCCCAAACCCTGGGTGTTATATTTTTGAGTGGTTTTGGGCAGAACAAACATTTTTCTGCAACCTGATTTCAATTAAGTTTCACTCAAACTAAATCTCATTCTCAGTGTGTTTACAATAAAACTGTGGAGTTGTTTGTTTATGTTTTTTTTTAAAACACAATGAATCTTCCCGAAGTCATTTTTTAAAGTAAACAGAACCGTTTCGGTGCCTGCCGACGCTTTGTTTCAGAACCACCTTGTGAAACCGCATCAGAATTGCAGCCGCCGTGACTTAGCAAAGTCCTTTGCAAACTGCTGGGTAGCAAGGCACCGCCGACCCGCGTGGTGAGCCCTGCGTCTGCGTTTCAGCTCCCCCCCGAGCTGGGGAGCGGGCCCTGTCTTAGCAACGCGATGCGTGGGGTGCCGCGCCCGGCAGGAGCACAGGGGTCCCTGCAGCGGTTCGGATCTTGGCACTGCCTTGCCAACGCGCGCTGCAGAAGGGTTGTAGCCTTCCGAGACCCAGCCCTACCTTCGTCTCCCCCAGGCTGCTCGAGGAGGTGTCGAACTGCCACAGTCCAGCATGACATTAAAACTGTAAGTGTTAGGAAACCTGCCGCAGCTTGGGAAGAAAGTTTAGATCGCGACAGCAACGTAAGTAATAGCGGTGGGGAACATAACTGGCCCTTAGGTCCCGATTCAACAAAATCATACGGAGAGATCGTCGCTTTGTGTTAGGTCTTCTAGGGGTAGAAGAAATGTCTTGGGTCGAAAATCTGTGTAGTTCAGGTCTGTCACTACCTCACGCATTTGATGGTACAGAGGTCTCAGCAGAAGTAGTAGTTGCGAGATTGTGTCAGATCCTGCAGGAGCCGTACGTCCTCCGCAGTGCTGACCTCAGGACTTGTTTTCACCAAACACCAGCCTAATTGTCTTTTCATTTTTCTCTCAGATTGTGGTTTAAATGTGCACAAGCAGTGTTCCAAGATGGTCCCAAATGACTGCAAGCCAGACCTGAAGCACGTCAAAAAAGTGTACAGCTGTGACCTTACAACGCTAGTAAAAGCACACTTCACTAAGAGACCAATGGTAGTAGATATGTGCATTAGGGAAATTGAATCTAGAGGTAAGGCATAGTTAATGGGCTTTTGTTGCTTTACTGATAATCCGTTTGGATTGATCTGGGTCATCTGGGTTTCTTCTGAATGTACGACCGCTCAAAACCGATGTGCACAAGACATTTATGACTGCCAATTACCCTGCACAGCCAATATTATACTTTGCATTATTTCATGCTTCGTACTTCATTTATAATTTTTATGGATTCTGCTAGAAATTGCTTAATGGACAATGACTGCTTTATAGTTACATATTGGCACCTATCTTTCCAATAATGTTTTTATTTTAAAAATTAAGTGACTGTGCTAAAACAAAGGCAGTTACTATTGGTGAGTTTCCTTTACTAGTTCCCCTAGCCCACGGTGAGTATCCTTTTCTAGAATTAGAGTATTTGTTTTCATTCTGAAATAATGACTGAACATGAAGCATGCTAATCTCAGCTATTTTTAAATCGGTTGTCATTGTTTTAATATGTTTCTTCAGCTCTGAAATCGTTGCATAAACATAATTTAGCGCTGATAGGGCAGCCAATGCAAGGCTCAGGGTTAAAAACCCAGGATAAGATTTCATTCTGACAGAAAAGCCTGATAAGACTTCTGAAACGTGTCTGCTTTTTTCTCCCTTAAATGAAGAACCTGGCAAAGGAAGACCTAGGTGGCAGGAAGCTGTAAAATTAAGACTAATTTTAATCATTGCAGGTCTCAATTCTGAAGGACTGTACAGAGTCTCAGGATTTAGTGATCTTATCGAAGACGTCAAAATGGCATTTGACAGAGGTACAGTCTTCCCTGCATGCTGGAACTTTGTGCCGACGTATTAAATAGACACGATTTTTCTGTGCGGCCCCTGTCTCGCGCTCCACTGCGTCAGTGGGCGGGAGGAGTCCGGCGGCTGTGCTAGCAGAAGGGGAGTCTCCCCATCAGAAAAGCATTATCAGCTTCACTTTGGCCTTTATTGCCAAAATCCACTTTTCTCCCTCCATCAGCATCTGTGCTTCCGTAACGATGTGCATAGGAAAGGACGGAGCTTTCTGAACTACTGCCCTAGTTTGCAAGTAAAACTGTGCTCAGGGGGGTGGGGGAGGGATAGAGGGCAAGTGGTAAAGTGCCTTAAGAGGGCTGTGCAACTTAAATCCATCTTTCTGGATGAAAGCTCCGAAATAATGAGTACAGTAGTGCAAAGAAAGTTTGAATCATTACAGTCTAAAAGAAGGTCAACGAGAACAAACTCTTCTCTCTGAGAAGAGGCAGTGGGAAAACTAAAGGCAGTCCCCCTGTCCCAGTAGAAGCCAAGGCCAAAATCCATGCTGGAAACGCTCTCTCCGGTTCCTCCGGAGGACTGGACCTGCTCAGACAACATCTGCCTCTGCGGCGTTAGCAGGGCGGGGATGCACTGGGGAAGCCAAGGTCTGGAGCTGTGTCCGCTGCGGTCGGGAGTAGCTGGTACGCTGTAGCTGAATGGTGAACACATGTTTTCCCTATAAAATGGGGAGGCTGCGGACTAACTTGGTTTCCTTTCTTTTTTTCCCAGACTCCCCTAATTTCTCATTCAGTGCTGACAAATGTGGTGTTTGGCAATGCAGTGTGTTCAGAAATAGCTAAACTTCCACACGTTTCTACAACATAGATACTGTGAGATCAGGCAAAGAGGTTTTTAAAATTTAAAAAAAAACCCTGCATTTTTGGTAATCCTTTGAAATGAAAAAAGCATAGGTTTCTCTGTTAAAAGGTTTGAGTTTTTCATCCTGAAACAATGAACTTCACAGCCCTGTAACTCTGTTTTGCTTATAAAAGCCAAAATCTGTAGTTGTGTCCCTTTCAATATTGTTTGCTTAAGCAAATAAGTATTTTTCTTTTGAATGCTGTTACACATCTGTTTACATTTCCAAGGCTTTAATGTCAGTGCCTTCTCCACACAGATGGGGAAAAAGCTGATATTTCTGTGAATATGTATGAAGATATCAATATTATCACTGGTGCACTTAAACTGTACTTCAGGGATTTGCCAATTCCACTCATCACGTACGATGCCTACCCAAAGTTTATAGAGTCTGCAAGTAAGTAGAAAGCATTTTCCTCCTGGTTTCCATTCTCAGCCTTTTCTTCTCCTTTCTGTGCAGTACTTGCCTATTCATCTAATAGCTCTCCCGTCAGCCCTTACCCTGCATGCCCTATTTAGTAAAGACTGCAGGAGTGAACATGCAGCACGCATTACGACGTGACCGCATGGTGCTACGCGGTCGTGGTTACATTTTTCTTGGCCTTTGTCACCAGGAATGCTTCCTTTTCATCACACATTATGGATTACATCGCTTCGTACGTTTTGCGTGAATCCCCGGTACTTGACAGTGACATTTAAAGGCGGTCGGTTTTGTGTTGCCAGAAAGAAGGTGATTTATGAAAATGTTTAGAAATAAGAAGTCATTTGTTTCTAGAGCTGTCCATTTTGAGTGTTTTTACAAGCTGATAAGCACTCATTCTAAGGCTACCTTCAAAGCTGGCCTCGCAGACAGTGAGTCTGCAAGCATGACAGTAGACCCAGCCGGAACGTCTCTCTGCCAAGCATCCTGGCTGCCTGAAGCACCTCTGCAAGGTAGTGGTCACGCCAGCCACACCTGGAAACGCGAGGGAGCCGTGGGTAGAAGACGGAGGCCGGATGCTGGCCTTGCCACTCCTCTGGAGAAGGCTCTTTCCCAGTAGCATGGATGCAGCTGAAGACGCTGATGGCAACGTTCCCAGTGCCTTCTGCTGTCCCAGGCCTGCACCTGTAGATTATTTGTGCAAGACTAGTCAGGTCAGCAAGGATTGCCAGGGGAGGGTTGTTTTTTTTTTTTTAGTAGGCTGCAGGGAATCTTTTGCTGGAGTACAGTTCGCTTCGTTGTCCAAAACCAGTCACATTCTGGCTGTGCTCTGAGCACCTCTGGACAGGCAGATCCTCCGCTATGAGGTTTGGATTGGTTCTGGGAATAAGTACATCCAGCAGAACTGTGAGTCCCCGTCTCCTCTGCAGGCCACCGTTGTTGTCTTTCTGCGTGTGAATTCTGGCTGTACGTGTGGTGACAGTTGAACATCTGTGTTTCAGAAACCACCGATCCGGATGAACAGCTGGAAATTCTCCATGAGGCGCTGAAACTGCTGCCGCCTGCACACTGTGAAACATTACGGTATCTCATGGCACATCTGAAGAGGTAGGTGGGCTAGCTGGGAAGAACTCTAAGCCACATTCATGTTTAGGAAAATCCATGTTAGGACCTCCAGAAAAATCTGGGCAAGGCCCACCAAATCCTGGAGATGGACTGCAGTGGGGAGTGGTAGCCTGCACAGCAGTGAATACCCAAACACTGGTTTTATTCCACTTAAAGCACTTGCAAAGTACTTAAAGGAAATAAGTAAAAAAACCCACAGTTTTGAAGCACAGAAGTCACCTGCCTAGCAAATTTTCTCTGTATCTAAGGTTACAGTGAACATTTATGGTAAAAAAAAAAAAAGGCCCTTAGTACCTCTGGGAGTAATAAGTCACTCCCTGGGCAAGGAACTAATACAGCTTAATGACCATAGACTGGTGTCGTATTCTGCTATGTCTTGTCAACCCCGGTCATCCCCAATGCCCTAAAAAAGAACAGCACACACTAGGCTTGAGCTGACGCCCGTCAGGCACAGTGTTAATTGGCCCCCAGCCACACATCTGGTGAGGTCCACCAGCCGTTCCTCCCCAGCGTGGAGCCCCTCGTTCCACCTGCCACCTTCTCAAAACCGTAGGAGCATAAATTCTGTCCGAGGTTTCTCCTTCTCCCTGGGATGTGATTGAAATTGGTCAGTAGGCTGAAAAATCGTTGGAGAGAAGACTGATGGATGACTATCCAGTACAACAGCACAGGTTCTATTTCTTTCAGGAAAGCAGGGGAAAAAAAATCAATGTGGCATGTTAGGGTATCCGTTTTAGTTTCTCAAGTAACATGAACTTACTGTCAATATATAAGAACCATTCCCTTTCCTTTGAAAATACTTTCTTTTAAGCTCTCTCTTGATTTTTTTCCTTTTGTAGTTTTTCTACAAGTAGGAATATGTTGACTCTGCTGAGTGCCACAGGCAAAATTCAGCTACAGGGTTTCTGCCTGATTTGTCCATTTATTTCAGTGACATTTCTAATGGATGTTTTAGAACAGACACAGAGATGAAGAGACTCGGGAACAAAAAAAACACCACCACCTTGCTGCTTTTGAAGTGTGAAGTTAATTTTTCCTTACACTGTTCAAGAGTAGCTGTTGCTGCTCTAGTTAGCAAGTTGCTTTTGCACATCGTATTTCTGGTATAGTGAATGATAAGGTAGAAGGGTGACAAAATTCACTTGTTTTTAAAGTTCCTTTTAATGCGTTTTTTGAAAAGAGCTGTGGTGCTCGACAGGCTGTCGTCTTGCGGCTGAATTCAGGTAGCCAGACACAGCTCCTTCATCTGGAATAGAGACTGAAAGTACAGCAGCTTGGAAACATCAGTCTCACCTGTTTTAAAATAAAAATTAAGGCAGAAGGGAAAAAAAGAAAGAAAACCCTTGAAATTATTTTTTTTGTATACCAAAGGATTTGTTCATGCAATGCAAGATACCACAGTGATGAAAAGAGAAATAATTTAGGCAGACTCTTTTCAGTTGCTGTCCTTGGATTCTTAGTTGTTTCTGAGAGTCCTTCTGGATTCTTTAAACCATGGTGCGTACTAAAACATTTGCGTAATCTAGATTTGTTTCCTTGAGCGAGGCAATTCACCAGGATGAGTCAAGGCAGAGCACAGGCTTCGAGACACGCTCGTGGCTATTGCATTCGCTGCGGCGTGTAGCAAAGCCGGGCA
>NW_010559161.1:0-263 GCF_000687285.1 Phaethon lepturus | reverse complement strand
GGGGCGGGCTGTCCCCCCCCCGCCCCGGGCGGGACCCTACGTTCTCCCTGCTGAGGCAGCTGAGCGGAGCACAGGCTGCCTCTGAGCCCACGCCAAGAAATGCCATCCCATGACCCTGGAGACCATCGTGGCTGGGCAGCGGTGGCCCTTCTGGTGTTTGCTGAGCTGACGTGTTTCTGCAGTAGCCCCGGCTGAGGATGGCCGCCCTTGTGGGTGTAGTTCTGGGGCAAATGGCGTTTCTGGAGGTGAGCTGCCAACCTGCC
>NW_010559160.1:497-727 GCF_000687285.1 Phaethon lepturus | reverse complement strand
GCTGCTCTCTGGCAGCTCCGATGCTGTGAGTCCCCACCCCTGTGTCCCCATCCCTCCTTGTCCTTTCCTGGATCACGATCCCCTCCCCATTCCTGTCCCCTTCCCCACGCAGCTGTCCCATCCTTGTCCCTTCCCGGACCACAATCCCATCCTCATCCCCCACCATCCTGCCCTCTGAGGTCCCTGGGGTCAGGCATGGGGTGACCTTGCCGCCCAGGCCTGTTACCCAC
>NW_010559160.1:0-218 GCF_000687285.1 Phaethon lepturus | reverse complement strand
CCACCTGGGAAGGGTGCAGAGTGGGGGGTCCCAGCCCCAGTGGTGGTCCTGACCCCCCCCGTCTCCCCCAGTATGAGGAGCGGGTGCTGAAGAAGATCCGGCGGAAGATCCGGAACAAGCAGTCGGCTCAGGAGAGCCGCAAGAAGAAGAAGGAGTACATTGATGGGCTGGAGAGCCGGTACGGACCCCACAGCCCTGCTCTGGGCATGGCTGCCCCC
>NW_010559159.1:807-1570 GCF_000687285.1 Phaethon lepturus | reverse complement strand
CGAGGAGGCGGCGGGGCCAGGGGCGTCCACGGGGCCGTCCTCCTGTTCCTCGGCCCCATGGGAGTCCAGGAGGTCCAGCTGCCGCAGGATCTGCTCGCTGCACCGGTCTGCGGCGACGTCGATGAGCTGGCGCACAAACGTCACCGCCTGGTGTTGCAGGACGGGCTGCAGCTCCCGCACCAAGGCCTCCTCGTCCAGCCCGTAGCGGCACAGGTTTACTACGACGGTGCCCTGTACCACCGCCACCTCCCACCAGCGGGCCCCGTAGAGCGCCGACAGCTCCCGGTTCAGCCAGGGCACCAGGGGCTCGAGGATCTCCCTGGAGGCCTGGAAAAGGCCCGCCCAGACCGCGGGCGGGAAGCCAGCCACGTAAGTCCTGGGCGCCGGCTCCGCATCCCCCTGCTCGTCCTGGTGGCCGGACGCCGATGGATCTGAGGGCTGTGGAAGAGCCACCTCCAAGAAGTCGTCCTCTGAGCGCACGGAGTAAATTATGGTGTTCATAGTCTGCCTGCAAAGGGGGCACGACGGTTTCCTCTTTGCCCACCGCACAATGCAGCCCAGGCAGAACTGGTGGAGACAGGGGGTCACATAAGCGACATCATCTTGAGCGTCGCGGCAGATGGGGCAGATCCACTCGCTCTCCATGGCCATGTTTGCTTCTTGCGGCAGGCTGGGGAGAGCCGAGGACAAGGAGCTGCTCCCTCTCACTGGTGTCACACGCTGCAAAAGGGACAGAGGCCACGGTGACCCGCTGGCACCCCAA
>NW_010559159.1:0-590 GCF_000687285.1 Phaethon lepturus | reverse complement strand
CCCCCCCCCAGCCCCAGGAGAAGCCTCGCTCGCCCCTCCAGACCTCGCAGGCACGCTCGGCAGGAGTCCAGGCACGAGCCAGGCTGGGCCAGGCTCTGCCGCCACCCAAAGATAAGCAGCAAGGGATGTGAGGTCACAGTCCATTGCTTGGTGATGTCATGGCCATCTACTCCTACAGTGCTTGCACGGGTAGCGCTCTGGCTGGAACTGGCAGCCGTGCAGGTGAAAAAATTCATCATTCCCATATTCCATGAACTTAGAAACTAGCCACTCTTCTATGGCTTGAGTGTGTTGGATTGCAAGCACAAGTTGCCTAGAGGTGGCACAGCTGAAACATGACAGATGAGAAGTAATCTGTGCTGCCTAAGAAGCCACGTTAGGAAGCTCAACAGCAAAGGCACTGTTTGCACAGCAAATGCCCTGGATATGGCAGGAGAGATCTCATTTCAGAGACTGGTGGAGCTTTGTTCGCTACAGGAAACGGACGCCTAGGAAGGTTTTCTCTGACTTTCTTTTCCTAGGCATTGTATGTAGCTTAAGTTAAATTTAAATGGCAGTATGTATTGTGTTTGCGTGGCAAGGTTTTGGTA